>NC_057795.1:252533086-252537866 GCF_018294505.1 Triticum aestivum
CTCGTCCCCAAGCCAGGAAGGATCGGGCGGCCTCGACCTTCTCCCCTCCGCCTCGCCGGACCCCGTGCCGCCTCGCCGGACCTGGCTCCGCCGCCGCCGACCCTCAGGCCAGTGCCCCGCGCCTCCTCTTCTCCTCCCTTCTCCCGTGCTCTCTCTCTCCTCTAAGCTTTGCGCTGCCGCCTTTCTTCGCAGGATCCGCCGCCAAGCTCGTCACCGGCCTCCTCGGCCTCGGTCGTCGCCGGATCCGGGATCCCCGACCCCGGATCTCCCCATTCCGGCAAGATTCGGCCCTCCTCGCTTGCCTCCCCTCGCCGCCTCGTCGCTGGTTGTCACCGCCGGCCGCCGCCGCCACCATGGTCTCGTCCCTATCGGGATTGAGGAGGCGCGCGAGCAGCGCCCGTTGGCCCCGTGTCCGGCCCAGTGACCCAGCCGGCCCGATCCACCGCCCCGCCGTCCTGGGCTTGGCCCATGGTGAGCCCAGCACCATCCCATCTCTCCCGCTGCCTACCCGTCGCCCTGGGTGTATTATAATAATATTGCGCCCATCTATTTTTTTTCCGGAAAACTGCCAAGTCCCCGAATCTGTGACATTATCATGACATGTTCATCGCATCATATCTCCATGCATACTGCTCCGTTTCGTGCGTGTAATATGTCAAATTGTTTGCCTCAACGAGTACTTCATTTCATTCCATTGCATCATGTTCATTTGAGCTCATCTTGATGCCTGAAACATCGTTCCAAAAGTGCTTCATAATGTTAGTTCCTGTTTCTTAACAGAACATGCTCATTTTTCATTTTTGCCATGTTTGATGTGTGCATCCTATGAGGTTGATGTCTACATGTGTTTTGATCTATGCCATGCCGTCTTTACAGAGGTGCTTACCATGTATTTTTGTGATCAATGTGGTGACTAGCACAAGCATGTAAACTAGGCTTCGTGATGTTGCTGATTTTAGTCCCTGTTCTGCTGTTATTTTGATGCCATGTAAACATGATGCTACAGAGAGATCCATGCATATTTTGAGATACTTCAGTAAGGATTTTTTGAACATGCCCCTGGTTGCAATTATGGAGTAGTCTAGCATGTCGTTTTCGTGCTCTACTTTTGCTACAAAATGTTTCCTGGCAGATTGTTTACATGTTATTCAATTTTGCCAAGGTTGTTGTAGCTGATCCTAGCATGCTATGAACTTGTTCTTGCCTTGGTTTGTTTCATAAACATGTCTTCTTACTGATGCTTTGCTTATCTTGTCATGCAATGTCTTGTGGTAAGTGAATCGAGCTTATTAAGTACTGTACTTGCTGTTACTGTTTTGCTAGGCTGAATCTGTTATTTCGTGATGCTATGTAAACCTGCTGCTACAAAATCATTCTATGCATAATCTGGAGATGTTCACTAAGGGTGTTTTGTTATACATGTCATTCTCTATCCATCCATGCCCCTGGTTGCAATTATAGCCTGCTGTAGCTTGTTGTAAACTTGCTCCAAAGTTGCTAAATAATGTTGCTGTCAGCCTGTTAACATTAAGTTCAGTTGTTGTCATGATTATTGCTAGTGTTCCATGCACCATATGGACTTGCTCTTGCCATTCTTTGCTCCACAAACATGTCTTATTACTGTTGGTTGCCTTGCCATGCCATGTATTGCTCTGTGGTGAGTGGTACAAGCTCATCTACATGCCTACTCATCATTGTTCCTGCCATGTTTAAATCTGTAATATAACTTGCCATGTTTACATGGGTGCCATCATATTTTCTGATCCTTTTTGGCTCATGGCCAGTAAGGGACTTTTGATCTATGGGTTTAGTAGATTCATGCCATGCCTTTGTTTGCCATGATAAGTTCCTGTAACATGTTGTTTGATAGCTCTGAACATTGCAACCAGATGTTATTTTGGCAAAGTCTGAAACTTATATTGTTTGCAATCTTGCCATGTGTGTTTGAGCATGTTCTAGTGATTTCTGGAGATAGCTCAGTGTTCATGTTTTGTTATGCTTTACCTGTACTTCATGCCCATGTCTTTTGTTTTCATGTTGAGGTCATGTAGCATATTGTTTTGATGCTTCCAAGATGCCTAGTTGCTGTTTTGGACAGATTGTTGCTATAACTTGTATACAGTGTGTGTTGAACCGTTGCTCCATTTTGACTGTGCTCTATGTAAAACTTGCTTGAATTTGCATGTAGCTTCATATTATCATATTGCATCCTTGTTTTGGAGGTTTGCTTGATGTTTGTATGCATTTTGCATCAATGCCATGTTTAACTTCTTTTGCTCATATCTTCTAGGTCGTAGCCCCGAACTAAATGAACTTTATATGTAACTTGACTAGAATTTCGTGTAGATCATCTTTGTGCATCTAAACTTGCTGTTTAACAACTTGAACATAAGGTTTATTCAGATCTGGACCAACTTCAAAATTTCCATATGAGGACTTACCGGAATTGTTACATGTTGTTCCCGGCCTCATTTAAACTTGCCTTGATGTGTTGCTCTTGTTTGCATCATCTCTTGCCATGAGTAGCTTCATGTAGCTTTGTCATGCATCATATTTGGTTGAGCATCATGTCTTGTTCTTGTGTGGTGTGTTTACCATGTTGTGTGCTTCTTCTCGATAGTTCCCGTATCGTTGCGATCGCGAGGATTCGTTCGTCTACGCTTGGTTCGTCTTCGTAGATTCATCTTCTTCATGGACTCGTTCTTCTTCCTAGTGGGATTTCAGGCAAGATGACCGCTACCCTGGATCTCACTACTATCATTGCTATGCTAGTTGCTTCGTTCTATCGCTATGCTGCGCTACCTATCACCTGTTTATCAAGCCTCCCATATTGCCATGAACCTCTAACCTTTGACACCCTTCCTAGCAAACCATTGATTGGCTATGTTACCGCTTTGCTCAGCCCTCTTATAGCGTTGCTAGTTGCAGGTGAAGTTGAAGATTGCTCCATGGTGGACAGGATTTTGGTTGGGATATCACAATATCTCTTATATTATTAATGCATCTATATACTTGGTAAAGGGTTTAAGACTCAGCTTTATACCTGGTGTTTTGTTCCACTCTTGCCGCCCTAGTTTCCGGCATACCGGTGTTATGTTCCCGGTTTTGCATTCCTTACGCGGTTGGGTGATTTATGGGACCCCCTTGACAGTTCGCTTTGAATAAAACTCGTCCAGCAAGGCCCAACATTGGTTTTACCATTTGCCTCACCACCACCTACCTTTTCCCTTGGGAGTCGCTCTCTCGAGGGTCATCTTTATTTTAGCCCCCCCGGGCCAGTGCTTGTCTAAGTGTTGGTCCGAACCGAGCAGCCAGCGGGGCCACCTCGGGGCAACTCGAGGTCTGGTTTTACTCGTAGCTTGACTTATCCGGTGTTGCCCTGAGAACGAGATATGTGCAGCTCCTATGGGGATTTTCAGCGCATCGGGCGGCTTTGCTGGTCTTGTTTTACCATTGTCGAAATGTCTTGTAAACCGGGATTCCGAGTCTGATCGGGTCTTCCTGGGAGAAGGTATATCCTTCGTTGATCGCGAGAGCTTATCATGGGCTAAGTTGGGACACCCCTGCAGGGTATAATCTTTCGAAAGGCGTGCCTGCGGTTATAGGCAGATGGGAATTTGTTAATGTCCGGTTGTAGATAACTTGACACCAGATCCAATTTAAAACGCATCAACCGAGTGTGTAGCCGTGATGGTCTCTTTTCGGCGGAGTCCGGGAAGTGAACACGGTTCTTGGGTTATGTTTGACGTAAGTAGGGGTTCAGGATCACTTCTTGATCATTGCTAGCTTCACGACCGTTCCTTTGCTCTCTTCTCGCTCTTATTTGCGTATGTTAGGCACCATATATGCTTAGTCGTTGTTGCAGCCTCACCACTTTACCCCTTCCTTTCCCTTTAAGCTTTGCAAGTCTTGATACCCATGGTAATGGGATTGCTGAGTCCTCGTGGCTCACAGATTACTACAACAACAGTTGCAGGTACAGGTTATGCGATGATCATGACGCGAGAGCGATGCTTGCTTGCGTTGAGTTCTTCTTCTGCTTCTTCGATCAGGGGATAGGTTCTAGGTCGGCAGCCTGGGCTAGCAGGGTGGATGTCGTTTAAGTTTCTATTTGTGTTTCATCCGTAGTCGGATGATGCTCTTATGTATTGTGATGTTGTATTCGTGTGGCATTGTGTGCCTCTTGTATGTATCCCCATCTTTTATGTAATGTTGATGTAATGATATCCACCTTGCAAAAGCGTTTCAATATGTGGGTCTATCCTTGGTGGGACCTTCGAGTTCCTTTTGGATAGGGTCGCATATTGGGCGTGACAAGTTGGTATCAGAGCCTCGACCGACCCTAGGAGCCCCCTTCATTGATCGTGTAGTTTGGCCGTTGTTGAGTCTAGAAGAAAACTGTTTTCGGAGTCTAGTTATATCGGAGAGTAGGAATTCTTTTTACTCCTCAGCCCCTTCATCGCTCTGGTCAGGAATCTTGACGTAGGTGTTTTGAATTACTTCTCTTCCCCTTCAAATTTTCTTTAGGATCATGCAGTTGGTTTTTTCGATCGTTGGTTCTCAGCTCTTTTATCCGGTGTAGTTCTCGTCAAGTTGACTCGAGCCTCTTCATCATTGCCAAGTTCAATTCTCAGTTGTTATCTTTTCCCGCCCGCCCACCCCTTTTCTTCTCGGAATTGGAGTCCGTAATCGAGTATCCATCCTACTCGTGCGAAGTCTTTGCCTTCTTTCCTCAATGATTTCAATCGGTGTTTCCTCTTCAAGATATTCATTGGTTCTC
>NC_057795.1:252538097-252601754 GCF_018294505.1 Triticum aestivum
CCTCCCACCCTCTTCTTCCCAGAGCCTGAGTCTGTTTCGAGCATCAAATTCCATTCGTGTGGAGCCTCTTCAGTCTTCCTATATCATTTCAACCGGTGAATTCTCGTCTCGTTCGTCATTCTTCATCTCTTCTCCGGTGGACTGAATTCATGTTTTTCGGGTTGATCATTCTTTTCCTTGGATCAGTGTTCTCCTTGCTCGTTTGCCTCTCGCCAGTTTATCCTTCCGGAGTGTTCAAGACATCTCAGGAGATTCGTCTGTGTTCCAATTAATTCGAGGTTGTCACCTCATTCAAATATTTCAATTGTTCCGGTGCTTCATCTATCTGTTCATCATCTCTATCCAACGGTGTTTTCTCGTTAGTGGGCCCTAACCCACAGGTCTTTTCCCAGGATCTTACCTGACTTTTCTAATTTCCCAGGAGTTATTCTCAATTCTTTTCAAATGTGTCGTAAGTATGAATCCCTTTAGTCAGATGCCTTTCCAAGATCATTTCCAAACTCTTTTCATTGTTGGCTCAACCTCTTTGCCTTTCATTCTCCCGGAGTACCTCAGTAATTTTGCTGGTGTTTTCTCGTCGTCATTTGAAGACCGAAGAAGAGTTTTTCCTCTAAATCTTGCCCGTTCTCCTGAAGATTCGTGGTTCTAGCTTCTTGTTATCCTATTGAATTATTCCATTTGTCAGATATTCTTTTCATCCATCCGGAGTATGTCAGGAGTTGTTTTGCATTTCTTTTCACCGGAGTCCATCGTTCTAGAAGAATTCTTCGTCCTCACATTTCAGCTACCGTTATCCAATTATCCCGGTGCTTCATTCAAGCGTCCTTTAATCAGCTCATGATCTCTTTGTTCTCTTGCATCTAAATCCCCTCAAGCATATTTGCCTTCTAATTCTTCCCGGTGATTCATTCCCTTACATCAGCCATTTCTCTAATTCTTACGGTGGTTCATTCAGATTCTTTTTCCTTTGTCATCATATTAATCCTTTCGTTCTTTTCAATCCTACCGGTGGTTCATGAAGACCTTCTCAAGTTTGCGATATGTCACTTCTCAATCCTTTTCAACAAGAATAAGTAATATGCAAAATCCATTGCTTGTCATCAATTTAATTTGATGAAGGATAATCATACAATAAATCTTATTCTTATTTCATCCAAGTGATTAATCCCTTCCTTCGGAGTTTGTTCTTGATGAATAAATTCTAGTTCCAAGTGTTTTCGTCTTTTCTTTTCCGGAGTTCAATTTCCTCAGCCATTTCATCGGAACCTCCATCTAAATCATCGCAATGCTCATCTTATTCTTTCTTCCTTCATTTTATCTCATCATCCTTTTGTTACAAGAGTTCTTCATGGTGGTTCTTCATGATTTAATCTTTTCTTCAAGTGTTCATCAAGATTCTTGTCGGTGGAGTTCAAGTATCTTTTCTTCTCATCTCGAAGTGCAATTAATTCTCCATATTCTTTTGAAGTGGAGTTTTGCATTTCTTCATTCTTCTCAGCTATTCAATCTTTTCCGCTTGTGGTCGGAGATCACCTCATAATTTTGAGATGCTATCCATAAGTCCACAACAAGCTTATTCTTTCGCTGTTGATTTTCTCAACAACTCCATTCAACCCTTCCTTCTAAGTTCATTTCATTCCATTCTTTCTATCCTTTCCGGAGGTTTTGTGTTGTTCCTCTCGTCAAGTATCATTCCATCCTCTCAAGTTCATGTTCTATTCCTTCCATTTTTAGCTGGAGTGCTGCCTAAATCCTTTCAGTCTTATTCGTTTCTTATATTGTTCTAACCGGAGTGATTTCATAGTCTATCTGATTCCATGAGCTTTCGGTTCCCGTCATTCTCATCGTTCCTCTTTTCTTCTCGAGTGCTCTCGATTCTTTGCTTCTTCTCGTCAGTTCTTGTTTCAACTCATCCCTTTTCCCTTCCGTCCCGGTCCTAAGATCTCGGGACGAGATCTCTTGTTAGTGGAGGAGTGTTGTAACGCCCCGGATTCGATGCGCCAGGTGTCTGCCAGTTATTCGCCTTCGTTGCCATGTCATTTGCTTGCGTGTTGCATTTTGCCATGTCATCATCTGCATTTCATCCTCATGTTTTTCAAAACTTGCATCCATTCGGGTTCTCCCGATTCTCTCCGTTATCCGTTCGGAGTCCGGACCTCTCGCGCGCGCCCGTCGCCCCTCTCAGTCCTTGTTTTCATGTGCGGGTGTTAAACATTCTCGGAATGGACCGAGTCTTGCCAAGCGGCCTTGGTATAGCACCGGTAGACCGCCTGTCAAGTTTCGTGCCATTTGGAGTTCGTTTGATACTCCAACGGTTAACTGGGTAACCGTAAACCCCCTTCTCTTTGCAGCCTAACACCCCTTCCAAAGTGGCCCAAAACCCATCTAACTCCCCTCCATGCTCTCGGTCGTTCGATCACAATCGCGTGGCCGAAAACCGCACCTCATTTGGACTCTCCTAGCTCCCTCTACCTACAAATAAGTCCCCCCTCCGAAAATTCGCGGTGCAACCCTAGCCTCCATCCTCCTTGCGCCGCCGGACACGTCCGTCCGCGCCGGACATGTCCGCCGGCCACCTCGCTCCGTCCAATCAAATCACGCCACGTCGCCTTCCCCGCCGCCACAGCCAACCGGCCGCCGCTATGTCATCGCCCCGGCCTCCCCGCGCCGCGCCAGGCCCTGCGGGCCCAGATCCGGCCAGCCAGGCCCGGCCGCCGCCGCCGCGAGCCCGCAGGCGCCCCGCCGCCGCGGCCGGCTCCCCCTCGTCCCCAAGCCAGGAAGGATCGAGCGGCCTCGACCTTCTCCCCTCCGCCTCGCCGGACCCCGTGCCGCCTCGCCGGACCTGGCTCCGCCGCCGCCGACCCTCAGGCCAGTGCCCCGCGCCTCCTCTTCTCCTCCCTTCTCCAGTGCTCTCTCTCTCCTCTAAGCTTTGCGTTGCCGCCATTCTTCGCAGGATCCGCCGCCAAGCTCGTCACCGGCCTCCTCGGCCTCGGTCGTCGCCGGATCCGGGATCCCCGACCCCGGATCTCCCCATTCCGGCAAGATTCGGCCCTCCTCGCTTGCCTCCTCTCGCCGCCTCGTCACTGGTTGTCACCGCCGGCTGCCGCCGCCGCCATGGCCTCGTCCCTATCGGAATTGAGGAGGCGCGCACGCCCGTGGGCCCCGCGTCCAGCCCAGTGACCCAGCCGGCCCGATCCACCGCCCCGCCGTCCTGGGCTTGGCCCATGGTGAGCCCAGCACCATCCCATCTCTCCCGCTGCCTACCCGTCGCCCTGGGTGTATTATACTATATTGCGCCCATCTATTTTTTTCAGAAAAACTGCCAATTCCCTGAATCTGTGACATTATCATGCCATGTTCATCGCATCATATCTCCATGCATACTGCTCCGTTTCGTGCGTGTAATATGTCAAATTGTTCGCCTCAACGAGTACTTCATTTCATTCCATTGCATCATGTTCATTTGAGCTCATCTTGATGCCTGAATCATCGTTGCAAGAGTGCTTCATAATGTTAGTTCCTGTTTCTTAACAGAACATGCTCATTTGTCATTTTTGCCATGTTTGATGTGTGCATCCTATGAGGTTGATGTCTACATGTGTTTTGATCTATGCCATGCCATCTTTACAGAGGTGCTTACCATGTATTTTTGTGATCAATGTGGTGACTAGCACAAGCATGTAAACTAGGCTTCGTGATGTTGCCGATTTTAGTCCCTGTTCTGCTGTTATTTTGATGCCATGTAAACATATTGCTACAGAGAGATCCATGCATATTTTGAGATACTTCAGTAAGCATGTTTTGCACATATGGTTATTCTATATCCATTAATGCCCCTGGTTGCAATTATGGAGTAGTCTAGCATGTCGTTTTTGTGCTCTACTTTTGCTACAAAATGTTTCCTGGCAGATTGTTTACATGTTATTCAATTTTGCCAAGGTTGTTGTAGTTGATCCTTGCATGCTATGACCTTGTTCTTGCCTTGATTTGTTTCATAAACATGTCTTCTTGCTGATGCTATGCTTATCTTGTCATGCAATGGCTTGTGGTGAGTGAATCGAGGTTGTTAAGTAGTGTACTTGTTGTTACTGTTTTGCTAGGCTGAATCTGTTATTTCGTGATGCTATGTAGACCTGCTGCTACAAAATCATTCTATGCATAATCTGGAGATGTTCACTAAGGGTGTTTTGTTATAAATGTCATTCTCTATCCATCCATGCCCCTGGTTGCAATTATAGCCTGATGTAGCTTGTTGTAAACTTGCTCCAAAGTTGCTAAATAATGTTGCTGTCATCCTGTTAACATTAAGTTCAGTTGTTGTCATGATTGTTGCTAGTGTTCCATGCACCCTATGGACTTGGTCTTGCCATTCTTAGCTCCACAAACATGTCTTCTTACTGTTGGTTGCCTTGCCATGCCATGTATTGCTCTGTGGTGAGTGGTACAAGCTCATCTACATGCCTACTTATCGTTGTTCCTGCCATGTTTAAATCTGTAATATAACTTGCCATGTTTACATGGGTGCCATCATATTTTCTGATCCTTTTTGGCTCATGGTCAGTAAGGGACTTTTGATTGTTGCTATAACTTGTATAGAGTGTGTGTTGAACCGTTGCTCCGTTTTGAGTGTGCTCTATGTGAAACTTGCTTGAATTTGCATGTAGCTTTATATTATCATGTTGCATCCTTGTTTTGGAGGTTTGCTTGATGTTTGTACGCATTTTGCATCAATGCCATGTTTAACTTGTTTTGCTCATATCTTCTAGGCCGTAGCCCCGAACTAAATGAACTTTATATGTAACTTGACTAGAATTTTGTGTAGATCATCTTTGTGCATTTAAACTTGCTGTTTAACAACTTGAACATAAGGTTTATTCAGATATGGACCAACTTCGAAATTTGCATATGAGGACTTACTGGAATTGTTACATGTTGTTCCCGGCCTCATTTAAACTTGCCTTGATGTGTTGCTCTTGTTTGCATCATCTCTTGCCATGAGTAGCTTCATGTAGCTTTGTCATGCATCATACTTGGTTGAGCATCATGTCTTGTTCTTGTGTGGTGTGTTTACCATGTTGTGTGCTTCTTCTCGATAGTTCCCGTATCATTGCGATCGTGAGGATTCGTTCGTCTACACTTGGTTCGTCTTTGTGGCTTCATCTTCTTCATGGACTCGTTCTTCTTCCTAGCGGGATTTCAGGCAAGATGACTGCTACCCTGGATCTCACTACTATCATTGCTATGCTAGTTGCTTTGTTCTATCGCTATGTTGCGCTACCTATCACCAGTTTATCAAGCCTCCCATATTGCCATGAACCTCTAACCTTTGACACCATTCCTAGCAAACCATTGCTCGGCTATGTTACCGCTTTGCTCAGCCCTCTTATAGTGTTGCTAGTTCCATGTGAAGTTGAAGATTGCTCCATGGTGGACAGGATTTTGGTTGGGATATCACAATATCTCTTATATTATTAATGCATCTATATACTTTATAAAGGGTGGAAGACTCGGCCTTATGCCTGGTGTTTTGTTCCACTCTTGCCGCCCTAGTTTCCATCATACCGGTGTTATGTTCCTGGATTTTGCGTTCCTTACGCGGTTGGGTGATTTATGGGACCCCCTTGATAGTTCGCTTTGAATAAAACTCCTCCAACAAGGCCCAACATTGGTTTTACCATTTGCCTCACCACCACCTACCTTTTCCCTTGGGAGTCGCTCTCTCGAGGGTCATCTTTATTTTAGCCCCCCCCCGGGCCAGTGCTTGTCTAAGTGTTGCTCTGAACCGAGCAGCCTGCGGGGCCACCTCGGGGCAACTCGAGGTCTGGTTTTACTCATAGCTTGACTTATCCCGTGTTGCCCTGAGAACGAGATATGTGCAGCTCCTATGGGGATTTTCGGCGCATCGGGCGGCTTTGCTGGTCTTGTTTTACCATTGTCGAAATGTCTTGTAAACCGGGATTCCGAGTCTGATCGGGTCTTCCTGGGAGAAGGTATATCCTTCGTTGATCACGAGAGCTTATCATGGGCTAAGTTGGGACACCCCTGCAGGGTATAATCTTTCGAAAGGCGTGCCTGCAGTTATAGGCAGATGGGAATTTGTTAATGTCCGGTTGTAGATAACTTGACACCAGATCCGATTTAAAACGCATCAACCGAGTGTGTAGCCGTGATGGTCTCTTTTCGGCGGAGTCCGGGAAGTGAACACGGTTCTTGGGTTATGTTTGACGTAAGTAGGGGTTCAGGATCACTTCTTGATCATTGCTAGCTTCACGACCGTTCCTTTTCTCTCTTCTCGCTCTTATTTGCGTATGTTAGGCACCATATATGCTTAGTCGTTGTTGCAGCCTCACCACTTTACCCCTTCCTTTCCCTTTAAGCTTTGCAAGTCTTGATATCCATGGTAATGGGATTGCTGAGTCCTCGTGGCTCACAGATTACTACAACAACAATTGCAGGTACAGGTTATGCGATGATCATGATGCGAGAGCGATGCTTGCTTGCGTTGAGTTCTTCTTCTGCTTCTTCGATCAGGGGATAGGTTCCAGGTCGGCAGCCTGGGCTAGCAGGGTGGATGTCGTTTGAGTTTCTGTCTGTGTTTCATCCATAGTCGGATGATGCTCTTATGTATTGTGATGTTGTATTCGTGTGGCATTGTGTGCCTCTTGTATGTATCCCCATCTTTTATGTAATGTTGATGTAATGATATCCACCTTGCAAAAGCGTTTCAATATGCGGGTCTATCCTTGGTGGGACCTTCGAGTTCCTTTTGGATAGGGTCGCATATTGGGCGTGACAAATAGTTAGTACCATCCTGTAGTGAACTAGTGTCTTCTTCATTGTGCAGTCAAAGATCTTGTTGTTTTTTGTCGCTAATTTCTTTATCCTAACAATCTTTCTGAGTTTCTTGACATGACTAATATTCATGGACAACTCATTTCCCCATATGCAAAAAAGGGTCGGAGAGTGGGTCAAAACCTCTGACAGCAGGACCTATATGTGCAAGACCAAATGTTTAAACCCTAAATATTAGAATGGCTCCTGCAATTGCACAATAATGTGCTATTAGACAACGGACCATGCACGTGCTAACCTTGATTGTAAACCTCAATGCTTCCCATTGCTTCCCTGCAACACATATAAGGTAGTTAGTGATCAGGCTAAGTGAGGGTTCGCATGCTATTAGTAGAATATGTTGATGAACAATAAGCACATTGCAGATTCATCAGATTAATTCAAGCCACATGGAAAACCCATTTATCCAAACCAAACATGATTAAGAACTAGGAAATATAGCACAAACCAGATGTTCTCACAACAAGCTTCATGGTTTCGGTAGGGAACGTGCCACCTTTGGTGACGAAACGATACCCGTTGCCTGTTATTGCTTTCAAAAAAAAAATTCTATGTCAACATAGAACAACAGGAGTGTTGTGTTAAATTTTGGAATTTTTCGGGGTTCGTTAGCACATTTTTATATATTATCTGGGTTTTCTAGGCATTTTATGTGCATAATTCAAATTTGAACTACATGCACATGCTCCAGGGCATATAAATTGGATGAAAAATCAAATATGTATCCTTGGGTGCATGCTTAGGTCCCATGCAAGAAATTGGAATGAATTTCAAACACCAGGGCACTATTGACTGCCGGCAAAACGTTCCGATACTTTCTTTTTAAATTCTAGTAAATCCAGAACTCGTCTGAAATTCGTGAATTTTGCATGCTATCATGGAATGGCACCCGGCATGTTGTGTTAATTTTTGTGTCCATTTTGAGAGAAGGCGCACTCGAATAATAGTCAACAAAGGCATT
Source organism: Triticum aestivum (assembly GCF_018294505.1). Taxonomy (NCBI): domain Eukaryota; kingdom Viridiplantae; phylum Streptophyta; class Magnoliopsida; order Poales; family Poaceae; genus Triticum; species Triticum aestivum. Next base: position 252,545,911 of record NC_057795.1, read on the forward strand.
TTGAAACAACTAGATACCACTCTAACATCGGAAACGTTTTAGATAGAACACCCATATGTACACTCACAGCTTCCCCAGTAAGCCAAGGGAAAATGTGCTGAGCAGGATTTGTGCAGCTCTTCATCACAAACATTTTAGATAGAACACCTGTATGCAAAATGAGAGTTGTGGTCTTCCGCATAAGCCAAGGAAAAATTTGTTGCGCAGGATTTGTGCATCTCTTCAACGCGAACTATTCAGATTGAATAAGGTATGCAAAGCAAGACTTCGGTGCTAAGCCAAGAGAAAATTTGGCAAGCAGGATTTCTACCTCCCTTCAACGCAAACGGTTTTTTTGGATGACATGTGTGCAACCACGTAAAGACAATTTGGTAAGATTTGCATCTGTCATATTGGGTATATTGCCATTTGTCAAACTGGAAAGATTGACAATTGTTGATCTAGTAAAATTGCCATTTGTCAATCCTTGTAACACTGTGATTTGTCAAAATATGCAGCTAATAATCACTAGCACTATCTAATTTTTGCAACTAAAACTCAGTAATTAAGCATAGATTTCATTCATGGATTAAGCAGTCGTGCTTAATTTATACAAACAATTCAACTTTACAGCTAAACCGACCAAACTTTTCCCCAATTGTTACCAACCACGTACTGAAATAGCTAGTTCAACTATATATACTAGCTAATTTTAAGTACGTTGTATAGTTCCACCACATCTATAGTCAGATGAACTGAACAAAATAGCCCCTAAATACTACTACTACGAAGGGGCTTTGTACTACTTCCGGCAGCCTCTCCTCTGCCGAGCATGCTCAGTAAGAGAAAGAGGAGGAGAAGCCTATCGACAAGCTGGACAACTGCAATACGGTGCATGCCGCTGCTGCACCTTTAGCGACACTCACCTCGAACCCCCTCTGCCACTCCACATGACCCCTCTCAAAGCGGCCGGACTGCACGTAGATCTCCTGATTCCTCACCTCTCCATCGGCGTGTGCCGCGGCCACGGCAGTAGTAAGGCTCTTTGCGTGCTCGATGAGGTGCTCCTCCTCCTCCCGCAGGAACTCGATGTAGCGCGCAAGGTGGCGGAGCAGGTGATGATCACGACGGTCGACGGTGGGCTGGCGTCCATGGTGGACGATGATGGGGTGGCGGCCACGACCACCACCTCTAGCCTTTGGGCTGCGGTGGCGGAGCGGGTGATGGCCATGGTGGCCGACAGTCGGGTGGCGGCCACGACAGCCACCTCCCGCCTTTGGGCCACGGCGGCGGAGCGGGCGATGGCCCTGGCTTTCGACAAAGCTGTGGCGGCAACAGCGGCCGACAACAGCTGCCGACGGGCACTAGCGGCCGAGCGTGTGGTGCGTGTTCCGCGCACACCCAACTGGGACGCCGCGCGCACTACACTACGCCGAGGATTGTGCCGCCGCCACAGTGTAGCCTCCCAGCTGGAGCTATGCTCTAATGACGGCGGAGTGGCTGAGCGACGACGATGGTCCGGTGCCATTGCCGATTTTGGGAGAAGCAGACGAGATAAGTTACAGGGAGGGAGGGGAAAATGCAATGCAGGACTCACCGGCCGTGAGGGTTTATATAGTAGGTTGATAAGCATCAGGATTTTGGGGGATTTCACCGAGTCAGCCGGGAAGCTTGCGCGGGAACCTGTGCGGTTGCGCGGGAATGGACTCAGCACCGTTTGGCCAAAAGAACGCCCCCGTGCGCTGCTCAAGCTTGTGCTCGAACCGTTTGCGGTAGCGGGGTGACAAGACGTGCAAGAGAAGGACGAAAGGACACGTACACATACGTTTAATAAAAAAGCGTTTGTGATTAATTAACTACTATACACCCATCCTAGTTTATAAGTAGGATTTAATTAATAAAATACGAATGCATGTCACCAGAGATTATATCATCGGATACGTATTTGAACATAGTTTCCTGTTATATAATTTTTCTAACATGCGTTAACATTTTGTTGGTTAAATTTGAGGTTATATACCAGCAAGCGTTTGCCCACAACACACACGGTGCTGACCTCTCCTCACATCCCTCAGCACGCTCTGCTTGCCGTTAGGCGCCACAGCGTGTTGTGCTCGCCATTAGGCGCCACGGCGCGCTCTACTCGCGTCCATCGGCGCGCTCGGGTTGTGGACAACTTTTCCTTGCGTGTTCAATAGATATATGCGTATATATGGTTGCTCGCCATTGTGGTGACCGCGGAGCGCTCTGCTCGCGTCCCTCTGCGCATGGTCTAACAACGGTTGGGCCTGTGCACGATCACGTCGGGGGGCCCATATGCAAGCGGTTGCGCCGCGCGCGTTGCTGTGAGATGCAGTTACGTACGGCAGGATGGAGTTACGCGCTACGAATTAGAGCTGCCATCAGTGCGTGCTAATTGATATTCCAGATTGTCAGGCCTCTCCTTTAATTCCCCTGGCCATTATAACCTTAGTCTCTTAAACCTTTTGATCGCACCCCACAAAACAACAAGCACACCCACGATGAAACATAGAGAGGGGATGTCTAGCGGCGCTCCAATGGAATTCGGCGAGCATAAAGTGGATACCTACATGAGGGAGACAGATCTCTCGGTGGTGTAGACCATCTACCCGGCCATGGTGGACGAATACATCAACACCGTTGAGCAGTTGCTTGCTGGAGACAAGTACAAGGTGGTCAGCATCAACCTCCAGTACACCACCGGTCTTCCCGGCAAAGATCATCAGGTTGTCATTGCCCAGTTGTGTGTGCACCATCATGTCCTGGTCTACCACTATTGCATGTCCACAGAGCCTTGCGTCCATTTCGCCAGGTTTGTCAACAGCACAGACTACAGGTTCGCTACAGTGGAAACCACCGACGATGTAAAAGCGCTCAGGGTTACGGGCTTGGCCTGCAAGAACCTTGTCCAAATCCGTGAGCACTGTAGGGACTGGGGCAGCACAAAGAAGGGCTCCCTGGTTGAACTCACCTTGGCCATCATCGACCCCTACTACGAAAAGATGACGCAAGATGCCCAGAGAACAAGTCCCGTATCCTGGCACAGGGCCTGGATGCGGCAACTGGATGAACGTCACCTCAGATTCACGGCCAAGAGCGTGTACACATGCTACGAGATGCACAAGCAGATCGTTGACATGAGGACGTGCCTCGTTACCCAAATCGATGAGCCCGGATCGAGCCACAAGCACAGCAAGCATCACAAGGAGTAGATGATGATCAGATGATCGTTTATGCTAGTTAATCATGCATGTAATATATAGTTTACTTTGGTGTGTGGAAACGACATGTGTGCAGTAGCCACCTATGTAATTATGCATGTAATAGTTTACTTTGGTGTGTGCAAATGCCATGGTTATAGTAGCCACCTATGTAAGTGGATTTTTAATTTGGTTATGCAACCAGGTCCTTATAAGTGTGTGTGTGTGTGTGTGTGTGTGTGTGTGTGTTGTTGTTGTTGTTCTCTATGCAATCCCATCTCACAACACACACGTCTTATTACCAGCAGTCGTCTGTGTTATTATCAATCTTCGCACACATTTTTGATTACAGACCTGTTTGTCGCATATCACACACATCTTGTTATATTGAACCGTTTATGTTCTCTTGTGATGTAGGGCGGAACTCTAGGGGCCGATCTTTCACGTTTGGAGAGGATCCCTACATGGAACACGAAGAACACGCAGAAGAAAATGAGGGAAATCACGGGGGAAGAACAAGAGAAACACTCAACCGACACGAATATGATCACACATGCGCTAGATCATCGTGGCACAAAGTAACATGAGATCCAAAGTCAACAAAGGACGATACAAGAGTAACCGTTCTTCTTCATGAGGAGGTCTTGATTGTCTTCTCCGGATGGATGCCTTGAATCCGGGTGGATCTTCTCCGAAGAGGTGCGGTCCCTCACGAGGAGTAGATCCGGTACGGATGAGCAATGCTCTATCTCAAATGAGCTAAACCAATGCTAACCCTAAAACGAGGATGGAGGAGGAGTATATATAGTCTAGGGGGCGAAGGGGTACACGTGCCACGACCCTTACACTATTCGCAGACAGGGAATGCCGGATTTCCAGGCGTCGGGCCGGATGTCCGAGCGCTCGCGAGGGGCCAGATGTCTGGGTTGGTGGAGACGGCCTTGCTACTCTCTGGATGGACGGGGCCGGACGTCTGGGCAGAGGGGTCAGATGTCCGGGGCTTCGGGAGGCGCCGGATGTCTATGGTGATGGCCGTATGTCGGGGCTGTCGGGGCAGCCTTCTGTGCTCCCTGGACGCCATGTCCGGATTTCCGGGATGGAGGGCCGGATGTCCGGGCTGGACGCTGGATGTCCAGGTCATGTAGCTTCTGCTGCAGACTCCAGGCTATGGTGTAGATCTCCAGGGGCCGGAGGTGTGGGGCCATGGCCGGATGTCCGGTGCCTGGAAGCTGTTCTCGCCTTCTTCCGTTGGTTATCTTATTCCGTGGACTTGGTGGCTTGATCATCTTCATGTGCATCCACGGGAGGGTCCTCTTGGTACCTAATCATGCACAACATTCCGGACTTAGGTAGTAGCCATGTCTCGAGAGGATCATATGAGATATCACTAAGGAGAGAAGTCACCTCGGTCTCGAGAGCTCTAGCTCTTGCTCTTGTCATGGGTCCTCTTGGTGCTTGGTGAGACGATGGTAGATCCATGGGGATGACCGAAGGATGCTCTGCATCATCTCCCCTCCCTTGGGAAAGATCTGACTTCTGATCGAAATCCTCATCACCATGGTACATGGAGAGATCGATGACGTTGAAGATGTCGCTCACGTTGTACTTGTCGTGTGTGAGATTGATCTTGTAAGCGTTGTTGTTGTAGCATGCTAGCACCTTTGATAGAGGCAAAGGTGTCCCGTCTTTCGATGAGATGATGGATATCGCTTTGGTGGAAGTCGACTTTGACGATCCGACTACGAACGTGCGAGGACGTCGCGCCTTAGCAATCGCTAAACCAACAACGAGAGGTTATTGACCACGCTGGAGCACGATCAACCTGACCACGAGGGTCTGTTTCCTGCGAGCAAACGAAGAACAAGCAAGAAACTAAGATTGCAATCTGGATATTGCGAATATTAGATGAAAGCTTTATTGATCAAGGTGGGGTTCTGTGACGCCTTTGTCTGGTCGTTGAACACAAACGAAGTACGCGAAATTGCAGCTATGGCAAACTTTTAATCTAAACAAAACCCAAAGTCTAAACGGTGCCTTAAGGGCTGTATATATGGAGGAAGAGAGGGGGAATTTCGTGGCCCTTGGTGGAGGGGTCCGAAATCAACCCTATCTCTTGTTTCCCCACACATACAGACTCTAAAAATAGCCTATACCTATGTATTTCGAAATTACATGGGCCTGGCCCAATAAAAAGGTGACGCAACACCTATAATAGCCTCGGGACGAAATTTATGAAGTGGCATCTTGTATATTTCATCCAAGGCTTCATGCACCCATTATGGTGGCTTCAAAGTCCTGAAATCATCACTTGTAACTTCGTTCTTGTTCCCCTTGCGCATGGCATCATCTCCATGCTTGTTCTTGCTCCAATGTTCATCCTTCTCCAAGCTAGGCCCTTCATTTGTAAGCAAAACAAATGTATCCAATTTAGGCAGCATCATATTCTCATGAACATTAGAATCATTACCAAGAAACGAAAGTACCTGATAATTTAATTGGCGTGCGCGAGCTCTAGTAATTGGTCCCGTATATGTAGCAGTAGGGGCTGTGGGTGTAACAATGGTATTGATGTCCTCATCATCCTCCCCTTCTTGAAATGAAGTCGTCCTCGACGGAAACTCATCTTCCTCACCCAAATAAGGCTTCAAATCTGCAATGTTAAAAGTGGGACTAACCCCAAAATCTGCAGGCAGCTCAAGTTTATATGCATTATCATTTATTTTCTCTAACACCTTAAAGGGACCATCAGCACGTGGCATTAGCTTTGATTTGCGCAAATCAGGAAATCTATCCTTACGCAAATGTAACCAAACAAGATCTCCAGGTGCAAACACAACATGTTTTCTACCCTTATCTCCAACAAGTTTATATTTAGCATTCATACGCTCAATGTTTTCCTTAGTTAACTCATGCATTTTTAAAATCAATTCAACACGTTGTTTAGCATCAAAATTAACCTTCTCTGAAGATGGAAGAGGCAACAAATCAATAGGTGCACGAGGTAGGAAACCATACACAACTTCAAAAGGGCACATCTTAGTAGTAGAATGCAATGAACGATTATAAGCAAATTCAATATGAGGCAAGCATTCCTTCCACATTTTCTTATTATTCTTCAAGACAGCCCTAAGCATAGTAGACAACGTTCTATTGACTACTTCAGTTTGTCCATCAGTTTGGGGGTGACAAGTAGTACTAAAAAGCAGTTTAGTCCCCAACTTAGCCCATAAACATCTCCAAAAGTGGCTAAGAAATTTAGTATCACGATCTGAAACAATAGTATTTGGCACACCATGCAAGCGAATAATTTCACGAAAGAACAAATCAGCAACATTAACAGCATCATCGCTTTTATGACATGGTATAAAGTGTGCCATTTTCGAGAATCTATCCACGACAACAAATATGCTATCCCTCCCCTTCTTTGTTCGAGGTAAACCTAAAACAAAGTCCATAGATATATCCTCCCAAGGAACACTAGGTACAGGCAAAGGCATATATAAACCATGAGGATTGAGTCGTGACTTAGCTTTTTGACATGTAGTGCATCGAGCAATAAAACGCTCAACATCCCGTCTCATCATTGGCCAAAAGAAATGTGTAGCAAGTACGTCCTCCGTCTTCTTCACGCCAAAGTGTCCCATTAATCCTCCTCCATGCGCCTCCTGCAACAACAAAAGACGAACGGAGCTAGCTGGAATGCATAGCTTGTTAGCACGAAACACAAATCCATCGTTAACGACGAACTTGTTCCACATTCTTCCTTCTTTGCAATTCTGCATTACATCTTTAAAATCAGCATCATGCACATATTGATCTCTGATGGTCTCCAAACCAAATATTTTGAAGTCAAGTTGTGAAAGCATAGTATAGCGGCGAGACAATGCATCAGCAATAACATTTTCTTTTCCCTTCTTGTGTTTAATGACATAAGGAAAAGTCTCAATGAATTCAACCCATTTAGCATGTCTACGATTCAGTTTAGCTTGACTTTTAATATGTTTCAAAGATTCATGATCAGAATGTATAACAAACTCTTTGGGCCATAAATAATGTTGCCATGTTTCTAAAGTCCGAACAAGAGCATATAATTCTTTATCATAAGTAGAATAATTCAGACTAGGCCCACTCAATTTTTCAGAAAAGTATGCAACAGGTTTGCCATCTTGTAATAACACACCGCCTAATCCAATTCCACTAGCATCACATTCAAGCTCAAAAGTCTTATTAAAATCAGGAAGTTGGAGTAAAGGAGCATGTGTCAACTTATCTTTCAATACCGAGAAGGCTTCTTCCTGTGCGGTACCCCAAAGAAAAGGCACGTCTTTCTTTGTAAGCTCATTGAGAGGTGCAGCAATGGTGCTGAAATCTCTCACAAAACGCCTATAGAATCCAGCGAGGCCAAGAAAACTCCTCACTTGTGTGACCGTTTTTGGTTGCGGCCAACTCTCAATAGCTTCAATCTTGGCTTTATCAACTTCAATTCCCTGTGGAGTAACAACGAAAAGATACTCGGTCGGTGCAAAAGGTGCACTTCCCAAGGTTACCAAACAAACGTGCATCACGTAGAGCAATAAAAACAGCACGTAAATGTTCCAAATGTTCTTCCAAAGATCTGCTATAAATCAATATGTCATCAAAGTAAACTACCACAAATCGTCCAATGAAAGCACGTAAAACTTCGTTCATTAATCTCATGAAAGTACTAGGTGCATTAGTTAACCCAAAAGGCATGACTAACCACTCATATAATCCAAACTTAGTTTTGAATGTTGTTTTCCATTCATCTCCCAATTTCATACGAATTTGATGGTATCCACTACGCAAATCAACTTTGGAGAATATTGTAGAGCCACTCAATTCATCAAGCATATCATCTAGCCTAGGAATAGGATGACGATAACGAATAGTAATATTATTAATGCCTCTACAATCAACACACATACGTGATGTACCATCCTTTTTTGGCACTAGAATAATAGGAACAGCACAAGGACTAAGGGATTCGCGTATATAACCTTTGTCGAGAAGCTCTTGTACTTGACGCATAATCTCCTTCGTCTCCTCTGGATTGGTACGGTATGGTGCACGGTTTGGCAGTGAAGCACCGGGAATTAAGTCAATCTGATGCTCAATCCCTCGAATAGGCGGTAATCCCTGTGGCACGTCTTGTGGAAAGACGTTAGCGAACTCCTGCAAAATGTTAGTGGCAGCAGGAGGCAAAGAGGAAGGCACGTCCTCGAATGAAAATAATGCCTCTTTGCACACAAAAGCATAGCAAACAGATTTGCTGAAATCTAGCTCATCAATATCAGATTTGGTGGCAAATAAACATGCACTTTCCAATTTAATTTCAGAAGCAACACTAGATGGTTTATTATTAGGCTTCATTTGTTACTCAAATTCTTTTGCCACAATCTGATTTTTAGTCTTATTCGTCTCCTGTTTTGCTTTATTAGCACTATTAATATCATCTTTCAAAATGGAATCAGGAGTCATAGGAAGCAAAGTAATATTTTTATCCTTATGAACAAGAGTATAGTGATTGTTTCTACCATGGTGTACAGAATTTTTATCAAATTGCCATGGTCTACCAAGTAATAAAGAACATGCTTGCATAGGTACCACATCACAATCAACATAATCAGCATATGTAGAGATACTAAAATGAACAGTACGTGTTACCTTAACCTTGCCGCTGTTGTTCAACCATTGGATGTAGTAAGGATGTGGATGTGGTCTTGTGGTGAGAGAAAGCTTCTCCACCAGCTCCATGCTAGCCAAGTTGTTGCAGCTCCCTCCGTCTATGATGACGCACACAGAACGTTCCTTCACAACTCCCTTGGTATGGAACAAATTGTGCCTCTGATTTTGCTCAGCTTGTGTGATCTGCACACTCAAAACACGTTGAGCAACTAAACATTCATACCTGTCAGCGTCTTCAAGAGCCATGTATTGCGTCTCATGATCAGAATCATCTCCACCATGTTCTTCACGTGTAATAAGAGCCAAAGTCTCCTCATCATAGTCACTAGCACACTCATATCCACCATCCGCGGTAGCAATCATCACACGCGGAGATTCGCATTCTCTCGCATAATGACCTCCTCCCTTACAACGACGACAAATAATATCACTTGTGTGCCCTGTTGATGCCATGGAAGAAGAAGAACGATGTGCAGGCCCCGCAGGTGCGCTCTTGGCAGATAATGGTGGTTGTGCCTGTTTTCTTGTATCACGGCTGGAGGTGGCACCGGATGGAGGTGCTGGTGCAGTTGAAGTAGAAGATGCACGTGGTGTCCATGATGAAGGTCGGCCTGTAGAAAAGTTAGTTCGCCCCAATGCTTGTCGATCCTGCACTTCACGTTCAGCTTTACAAGCAAGATGGAATAAACGAGTGTTATTAGTATACTCCTTATAGTCTAGAATGGTCTGAATCTCTCTATTTAATCCACCCAGAAAACGTGCAAGCATAGCTTCATTCTCCTCAACAATACCACATCTAATCATGCCAGTTTGTAATTCCAGATAATATTCTTCTACATAATTTTTCCCTTGTCTTAAACGCTGCAATTTTTGAAGCAATTCACGTTGATAATATGGTGGAACCCAACGCGTACGCATAGCAGTTTTCAAAGCAGCCCAAGTAGTTGGAATAGGATATAATCTACAATGTTCAGACCACCATACACATGCAAAACTAGTGAAAGCACAAACAGCAGCAGCAACTCGTCTCTCCTCAGGATATTGTAAACATGTAAATCGTTGTTCAGTTTCTAACTCCCAAGTAAGATATATATCAGGAACATATCTACCCTCAAATGGTGGAATATTCAATTTCAGTTTAGGAATATGGACATCATCTCGTACCTGAGGTGGTGGTGCAGGCCTACCATTACGAATATATACCTGAGGTCGACCTGCTGGTGGTGGTACAGGTGGCTGCACGTAGTGCTGAATTTGATCAACCTCATCCTCATAATCTCCCACATAATCATCCTCCTCCGCATCAGCAGCAGGAGCCACAGAAGTATCAACAGCAGCACCAACAGTTTGGCCAAACACAAGAGGAACACGGCTTGCTCGGCGGAGGTCTATTTCGCGACGTGGAGGTAGTCGTTGTTGTTGTTGTTGTTGGAGAGGTGCGTTAGGTGCAGCGGGTGGTGGTGGTGGAAAATGCGCGAGCAATTCATTAAACTTGTTATCGAGCTTTGTTTCGAACGTCTTCTCAACGCCAGTGATCTTCTCCATGGCCTCTTCAAAATTGTTCAGCACATCTTGCACCTGTTCAGTCATCATTTGCTGAAACTTATCATGAAGCTCCTTGTTCGATAAATTCTCCCAGTCAATCTCGTCGGCTTGTGATCCTGGCATGGTTAGCAGCAATAGAAACACACAAGAATATGATCCTACAGACTACGAACAAGTGGTGGTGGTGGGTGTCACAAACCCGTCAAGCAAAACTCAAATTCTTACCAGTTCTTACCCAGCAGCAGGCGGTGATCGGCAACCGTTGTAGTCAAAACTCTCAAAGCTTGGATAGAGCGATTACCAGGGAGAGTCAAACGCACGACGTAGATGTATGTGGAGCTGGGAAGGCTTATAATTTGGTAGCAAAAAGGGTCAGCAATAATCAATTCAGAGATGCAAAGTTGAATAAACGCTCAACGACGGTACTGTGCTGGTCCTAGGCTAGACTGTGCTAGAGACGCGAGCCTAGAACACCAACAAAATCACGGCGCGGCACGTAAACAAGGGAGGAGCACACTCTGAATTTTTTTTTCTCTTTTTTTTGCACTTTTTTTCCTCTTTTTTTTTGCTCCGCAACAAATTTTTTTCGAAAAAGTCTACAAATGGTCTAAAAACTGCCTAGCCAGAATTTTCCAGACTTAGTTTTTTTTGAAATTGGAACTATTTTTCTTCTGCGGATGGCTCGGAAGTTGGGGAGTCCTTCTCTGTCACGACTCGGAGTATCGCGTGATCTGGAAATCGAGAACAATGCAACAATTACTGGACTCGGACTAGGACTGGTGGCGGAGATGAATCTGGTGGAACTCGGACTGGTGGCGAAGATGAATCTGGTGGAACACGAACAGGTGGCGGATATATGTTGCAGGTGAACTCGGATTGGCGTGATGGCGGCGGATATGTGGTGGCGTATATGGATTCGGATTGACGGTGAATATGTGGTGGTGGTATATGGCAACCGCGACGATGATGATGCGGTGGTGATATATGGCAGCGGCGACGTGACAACCTGTGAACAGAACTCGAAACTCTAAAAGACTAGACGCTAACACCAGCAACTGGACACGACGATGCAACCGCAAATTCAACAAAGCAAATACAGAAAAGATTATGCAAGGCTCAGATTGGTTCGGATGGGATGAACTAACCCTAATTTTTTTTTGGCTTTTTTGTGGACTATAGGTATGAAGAACAGACTCGATCTAAACTACGAAAAACTGTAAAATCTCACCGAGCAACCTGGAAATCTGATACCACTTGATAGAGGCAAAGGTGTCTCGTCTTTCGATGAGATGATGGATATCGCTTTGGTGGAAGTCGACTTTGACGATCCGACTACGAACGTGCGAGGACGTCGCGCCTTAGCAATCGCTAAACCAACTCCGAGAGGTTATTGACCACGCCGGAGCACGATCAACCTGACCACGAGGGTCTGTTTCCTGCGAGCAAATGAAGAACAAGCAAGAAACTAAGATTTCAATCTGGATATTGCGAATATAAGATGAAAGCTTTATTGATCAAGGTGGGGTTTTGTGACGCCTTTGTCTGGTCGTTGAACACAAACGAAGTACGCGAAGTTGCAGCTATGGCGAACTTTTAATCTAAACAAAACCCAAAGTCTAAACGGTGCCCTAAGGGCTGTATATATGGAGGAAGAGAGGGGAATTTCATGGCCCTTGGTGGAGGGGTCCGAAGTCAACCCTATCTCTTGTTTCCCCACACATACGGACTCTAAAAATAGCCTATACCTATGTATTTCGAAATTACATGGGCCTGGCCCAATAAAAAGGTGACCAGCACCTATAATAGCCTCGGGACGAAATTTATGAAGTGGCATCTTGTATATTTCGTCCAAGGCTTCATGCACCCATTATGGTGGCTTCAAAGTCCTGAAATCATCACTTGTAACTTCGTTCTTGTTCCCCTTGCGCATGGCATCATCTCCATGCTTGTTCTTGCTCCAATGTTCATCCTTCTCCAAGCTAGGCCCTTCATTTGTAAGCAAAACAAATGTATCCAATTTAGGCAGCATCATATTCTCATGAACATTAGAATCATTACCAAGAAACGAAAGTACCTGATAATTTAATTGGCGTGCGCGAGCTCTAGTAATTGGTCCCGTATATGTAGCAGTAGGGGCTGTGGGTGTAACAATGGTATTGATGTCCTCATCAACCTTGAAGGGTCCATCGGCTCGAGGTAGAAGTTTGGACTTGTGTTCCTTGGGGAAGCGGTCCTTGCGAAGGTGTAGCCACACGAGATCTCCGATGTTGAATATCATGGGTTGCTTGTTGATGTTGAGCTTGGTCGCGAGTCGTTGTACTTGGCGCTCAATGGCGTGCCTTGTATCTTCATGCATTTTCTTGATGTAGCTTGCACGGGCACTTTCTTCGAGGTTGGTGCGCTCTTGTAGAGGAAGAGGTAGAATGTCCAATGGGGACAACGGGTTGAAGCTGTAGACGACCTCGAAGGGGGATTTGCTGGTAGTCGAATGTATTGCACGGTTGTAGGCGTACTCGGCGATTGGTAGACACTCCTCCCACTCCTTGATGTTCTTCTTGATCAACACGTGAAGTAGAGTGAAAAGCGTACGGTTCGTCACCTCCGTTTGGCCGTCGGTTTGAGGATGGTATGTGGATGAGAACAAGAGCTTGATTCCGAGCTTGGCGCATAGTGTCTTCCAAAAGTAACTCAAGAATTTGATGTCGCGGGTGGAGACGATTGTCTTTGGTACTCCTTGGAGTCGCAAGATTTCCCTACAAAAGAGATTGGCAACATGTGAAGCATCGTCTATCTTGTTGCAAGGAATGAAATGTGCCATCTTAGAAAATCGGTCACCACAACAAACACGGAATCCTTGCCATTTTGAGTTCTAGGCAAACCAAGTACAGAATCCATGCTAATGTCTTCCCAAGGTTGATAAGGAATAGGAAGAGGCATGTAAATACCATGTGATTGAGCTTTAGACTTAGCTTTGCGACATGTAGAGCATAGGTTGGTGTAGCGTGAGACGTCGCGGAACATCTTGGGCCAAAAGTAGTTGTTGGAGAGCGTGGAAAATGTCTTGTCGCGTCCAAAGTGTCCCATGAGTCCGCCTCCATGAGCCTCTTGCAAAAGGAGCAAAGGAAGAGAAGACTCGGGAATGCAAAGTTTGTTAGCTCCCATAAGATAATCATCCTTGATTTGGAAACTACCTCCATCAATGATGACCTTGACGGACCTACCATTGATGCCGACATTTGTGTGGAAGATGTGGGATCTTTGGTCTTCTTATTGTTGATGTTGAAGAGTCAAGACTTTGGAGATAACAAGAGCGGGGCTCGAATCCTCATCACAAAAGACTTGATCATCTTCATCCTCGTTCATGCACCGGTGCATGGCCACTTGCTCAAGGGCTTCCATCTCCTATTCACTCATGGAGTCATAGGTTCCATCATCGTTGAGGATCATGGTGCGCTTGTTGGTGTATTCGAAAGATTTGTGGCATCAGCCGCCGCAAGTGAAACACTTGAAGGAGCTTGTCTTGACGGTATCATCGGTCGGAGTAGATGATGAAGTGCGTGGCTTGAAGTTGCTTGTAGTAGGAGGAAGACGACTTGAGGTTGTCGAAGCTTTCTTGTAACTTGACTTGTCATCGTTGCTTGTAGATGGCTTGGTTGAGGTAGAAGTTGGAGGAGTCGTTGAAACTTGGTTGTTGGAGAAGCCGTAGGTCTTGGATGAGTACTTGGCGTACTTGAAGTCATCTTGCACTTGGCGTTCGGCTTTTGTAGCTTGACGCACGAGCTCAATGAGGTTGGAGTAGGGTTGGAAGTCAGCAATCTGCTTGATGGTATGATTGAGTCCATTCAAGAAATGTGCCATAGTTTGCTCATCATCTTCCGTGACATTGGCTCGAATCATGGTTGTCTCCATTTCCTTGTAGTATTCTTCAACACTTTTTGTTCCTTGCTTGAGGAGTTGGATCTTCTTGAAGAGATCGCGGTTGTAGTGGGTGGGCAAAAAACGTGCTCGCATGACATCCTTCATTTGAGCTCAAGTGGTGATAGGTGGTTCACCTCTTGCTTCTCGGCGCTCAAGGACTTGTTCCCACCATATGAGCACATAGTCTTGGAACTCAAGTGATGCCATAGCGATCTTCTTCTCTTCCTCATAGTTGTGCAAACGAAAGATTTTGTCGACCTTCAATGCCCATGATAGGTACACTTCGGGATCATTGCTTCCATTGAACTTGGGCATTGTGAATTTTAGCTTGCCGTAGCGTTGCTCTTCATTGTGTTGTTGGCGATGGTGATGATGACACCCTTGATGTCGGGGATATACCCCGTGGCGTAAACCGGCTGGAAGTATAACCCGGCCGGACTGGACGACTCACTGGTAACCTGCCCGGAGCTTGGCGGTTCACGGGCTACCCGCCCGGTCTTGATGGTTCATTAGTAACCCGGCGGGCGGGTCAGATGGATGACGAGGCCCATGGCCCAGAAGGCCGGTTGACGTTTACTGGTGGGCCGGTTTATGAGGAAAGCACAAGGAATATTCCCTTACAAAGGAAGCAAGACTAGGACTCCACTTGTAATAGAGTAATCCTAATCCAACTAGGACTAGTCATGTAAACCGCCCCTTCAACATATATAAGGAGGGGCAGGGCACCCCAAAGAGGGACAAGCTACAAGCAAGAAGAAACAATCTTAGAGCTAGACGCAAAGAGGAGAGCCGGTTTACGGCGACTCCCTCGTGATGATAATGAGACCTAGCCTCAAACAGCATGTAGGGTTTTACCGGATGATGTTTCCCGGGGCCCGAAGCTGTCTAAATCCCTGTCTTGTGTTGCGTCTCTCGATTCCGTTCAACCCCTCTCAAGCTACCACATAGATGCGTTGGCCTCGCGACTAAGTCCTGACACTAAGGACATCTGCCGTGACAATTCCACGACAGTTGGCGCCCACCGTGGGGCCAGGCGCACGGTGGTGTTGAGCTCTTGAAGGGATTTTTCCTAGGGATCAAGAAGCTTGCAATTTTCAAGAAGAAGAAGAATTATTACGGAAGGATCACATTCAGATTTCAGACTCATCCGAGATTCAAGAGAAATTAAGGTTATAATCCGTTTGAAGCCATCGCCAAATCACCGAGATCAACAGAACCACCACAAATCGCCAAGTATTCACGGGCGTATTGTCTCACATGCAAAACTGTGGTCAAACCGATCTTGACCTAGAGAAGGATTCACGCAGCCGCAACCCGGATCCAAAACGATTCAACACCTCGACGGTCCACTTCCACAATCACGGCCTCGCTCCGCCTCTGCTATGGCCGAGTCACCATTACGGCCTCTACCTGCGCGTCGCAACCGCACTTCAAACCGGCCGCAGGCCTAATTCGCTCTCGAGCCCCTCGGCCTTGACCCACCATTGTTGACCCGCTGTGATGGATGCGCCATGACCCGATAGCTGTTGTAGCAGGCCTCCACCTCTGTTTCCAAGTCGCCATCGCCATGCGCGCTTCCGATTGCCGCTCGGCCGCGGCCCTGCTGTACCGGCGTCTCTCTAAACTGCCGGCCAGAAGGAAGAAGAATTTCTTTTTCATGAAGAATTGGTTACAACATCAGATCGAATCAGATTCAGAGCTGCATTGATCCGATTCTACTATGGCATTGGAAAATCACATTAGAGAAAATGAGGACAACCCGGACTCCGCCGCGAATGAACCGACCCGTGATGACTCTGCTTCCGGCTCCAACCCGGCCAGAGCAAATCCGAGTCACCCCTGTTGCCGTGCCATCCCTGCTGAAGCAGCCGTTGAGCCACCCTCCTAAACCGGCCCCTGCCGGATTCCGCTTCTGCTCCAAGCTGCCAGGCTGCCTCCGTGACCCGCTGTCGCCGGTTCACATCCGTGAGACGCCACTGGCCTTCGCAGAGTCGCCACGGCCCTCCAAAACGTCGGCCGCCATTCTGCCAAGTCACCATCGTCGTTATTCGCCCGCTGTTGCCGCTCCGCTGCCGCTGGGTTCAGCCGCCGGCGCTGGGGCTCACTCCTCCGGCCTGGCCCTATGCCGGCTTCGCCTACCCCACGCGCTGACTCCGCGTGACCCGTCATCGCTGGCTTGCTGTTGTCGCTCGTGATCCGACCTTCGCCGTCTTCACCTCGAGCTACATCAGGGCACCTCGTCAACCGGCTGCCACCTCACCGAGCCGCTTTGTTGCGAGCGGCGCCGCCTCCGCCTCTACTACGTGTGGCCATCGCCCCGGGTCAAAGGCCGGCTGGCCCGACGCCTTCCTCCTCCGTTCGTCTCGAGCCATAAGTTGTCGCCCCATCGTCACATCCGCAGCCGCGGCTGTGCCTCGCCAGCGCGCCTCTGTTGATGCGCCACTGTCACCAGTTTGCTTCCGCGCCCGAACCGCCGGGTCACCTCTGCCCGCGGCCGGTGCCGGTTTAGCTCTGCCTGAGCTGCCGCTTCGCCACCGCTCGGGCCAGGGCCCTACAATCCGCCCTACTTCAGCCGCTCTCGCGGCCTCGAGTCACTGCCGCTGGGTCATCTTCACCACCAACTCGCTGCCCTAGTTGTCCCTGTCAGTTTCGACGTACAGAGAGGAACAAGTCAAAGAGTAACAGTGTTGCGACTCAAAGGACTCGATGATGGCTGGACAGTACCTTTGGTCTGCGGCTGGAGCCGGTCCTTTGCTACAAGTAACCTGCGCCTTGGCTTCTGAACCGTTGCGCCTCATACTGCTGTGAACCGCCCTCGCCGCGTCAACCATGTTCCACCCCAAACATCCTGGAAACGACTGTGGGATAAATCATAGAGTCAAAACTGGAGGGTATTGCAAAAAGATAATCGTTGTGGGAGCTTGTCCGGCCGGTTTTAGCTCAAGCAATGGAGGTTATTACACACTGCATGAAAACATCAAATCAGATCAGTATCAAGGTGCTAGTATGTACGAAGTACTAGTGGCCGGTTTACTGCTTCACGTGAGGGACTACCACGCCGGGATCAGGGCTAGCAGATCAACAGCCACCTTTCCAATGGCTGTTTCAATACAAGCCCGCCGTTTCATCATTTACAGGCTATCTCCAGTCGTCGCAACCGGTGACTCGCCTTGCCAAGTCATCATTGGCGGTTCATCTCTACCGAGTGGCCTGTTTTGGCCTGCTTCCAAGTCGCCGGATCACCGCTGAGCGGCCTCGCTGAATTGCCGCCGGGTCACTGCCGAGCGGCCTCGCCGAATCACCCCCGCGTCAAATCTGCCGTGGCCACAACCCGGTCCGTTTTTTCTTGCAAGAGGCTGTTGGCTCGCTGCTGCCTTCCCGCTGGCCACAGCCCCGAGTCAACACCGCCGCTCTAAACCGGCCGCGCCTTCACCTCATTGCACAAGCTCGCAGCGCGCTGAACCGCTATACCTGTTCTCTGAGTTTTGCCTCCGGGTCATCCAAGGCCGTTTGTCATCTGCAAACATCAGGTGATATCCATCTACAATTTATTTTATTGAACACATATTATATTTATCAAAGGATAAATTACTTTGATTTGTATATTTTTTATATATAGGTAAAATTATTATCATACTGCGGGTATAGAGCACGCACTAGCAACATTCTGCACCAGCGTTCGTCTATGCCTTGATATTCGATGGACATGTGTAAATAAGCCGCCACCCCCGCGGTCCAGTCTACATCGACTTGTCGGGACCGCGCCTGCGGTTGACTCGCCCATCTGCGGCTTACCGCGCCTGCGATTGATCCGCTTGTCCGCACCGGTTTACAACACCGCGGCCGACTCGGTCGTCATTAATCTCAGCTTTACCATGGTGATCATCAACTCCACGGTGAATAACCCCTGGCATGACATATCAGGTGAAATCCATACAATATATTTTATATTACATATTGCCTTCTTTAAAAGAGCAATTACTCCGGTTTGCAAAGTTGTCTAATGCAGGACCCTAAACCGCCATATTGGTGCAAATTTAAAGGCCGTTAGAAAATTTCCGGCTTAAAAAGAAGGATTCTGGTTTAATATCCGGTTCAAGGGGAAGATGTCTCCCACAAAGCTTTGAAGCTCTAAGTATCCGGTTCAAGATCCCGGCTCAAGAAGAATTTATCTCTTGCAAAAAGTTAAAAATTGTCGAAGAGGACCTGCTGCCACGATGCACGGTTCAAACATGGGTATCCTGCCTTATTGGCCTGACATATTATTGATCACATGGGGGCTTCTGCTTCATAAAGCGGGGTCTCTGTTCTTTTTACATCATGCATGGTTACACGGAGGTTCTGTCTTAAAGCGGCCTCCGGTTTACCCCTCGAGTTAGCTTTTCAAAAGCTTTATATCATATCACTTGGGGGCTTGGTCGTGTCTGAACCAATGCAACACCTTTTGATAGGCGAAAGCCACCAGATCATTTGGGGACATGGTCAAGTCTGAACCAGTCATGCCTCTTGGTCGGCCTAAGGCCACAGAATCACTTGGGGGCTTTGGTCGAACCCGAACCATCGTCACCCCTCTTGATCGGCGTAATGCCAATGCATCACTTAGGGACTTGTGGTCACGTCTGAACCATAGTCACGCCTCTTGATCGGCCTAAGGCCATAGAGCCACTTGGGGGCTTGGTCGAACCCGAACCATTGCCACGCCACTTGATCGGCATAATGCCACGGTTTCAGTTGGGGACCTGGCTGACTTGAACCATAGCTACACCTTATTGGGAGCTTGGTCGTGTCTGACCATGGTAACACCATCTGATCGGCTTAGTAAAGCTTCTTTTTGCAAATGATTTTATCTTTGCCTTTGCTTGAATTCTGTTCTTTTTTGCTAAAGAACTTTTACTTCTGTTGCGTTTTTAAACCGACATTGTTAATCCAGTTCAAACAGTCAATTACAAATTGGCGGAACACGGTCAAATCCTAATCCGGAGACTATCTGCCCGGTTTGATTTTATGTTACCATCTTATTATGGAGTAAACCGGCGTTCATTGACCCGGCTTGACTTTCAATTACAAGTTGTCAATACAGGATCAAGTTATAATCCGGAGACTATCAGCCCGGTCTGGTTTCGACTACGAGTCGCCAGTATTATATATGGTTAAACCGGTGTTTATCACAACCCGGTACGGTTTATCATCAACCGGCACAGTATGAAAGGAGTTATCATTACTCAAGATTGGGGTTATCACTCTTACTACAAAAAGTTGGTAAAACCAGCAATGTGATTCAATATCACAGGTATGATATATTTCATATTTGATTATTCTTAAGTGCAACCTTGGTTATAAACCTGGGTTATATGTTGGGCATTATGACCCGTCCGGCGGTAAAGCATGATGATAAATTATCCGGTGTTTATTAAACCGGACTGGCTTTAAGATGATAAGTCGCCAGTATATGAGGAGAAATTATCCGGTGTTTATTAAACCGGCCTGGCTTTGGACTATAAGTCGTCAGTACATATTTGGATTGCGCCATTGGAATCATGCGCTTATAAATCATTGGGTTATATTATTCAAATAGCCAAACTTGGCTGAATTTTCATTATGATATTGAATGAATAAGGTTTTTCATACCGGATTATATTATTCAAATCTTGAATAGCTAACATGGCTGGATTTCTATTATGATTGTCAATAACCAGTGTTATGATTGAGGTTTTCAAGGTCGCTTCAGTGCAATGGCTATTATTTCATCAATGGGTATGATTTATTCTACAATGGAGGGAATAGTCCCGAGTCGCTGCAGGCTTACAACCCGGTACTTGGGGGCTACATTATTTAAGTTGAGATTATATCAAATATGCAAGTCTCATGTCGCTGCAAGCATGCACCATGACACTTGGGGGCTAATGCAAAGTAATTTTTTGCTCATATTATTGAAGGTCCGACTCATCACATTATAATGAGCCGGCCCTTGGGGGCTACTAATTGCTCCTGTCAAACAATTCAAGGTACAAACCTTTTTATTTCATTATATTGAAGGGTCCACTGCTTAGTTGGTAAAGCACAAGGCTCTTAACCTTGTGGACGTGAATTCGAGCCCCATGATGGGGGTTACATCATATGATGTTATTTTCATTGAAGTATATATCAAGTCCCAACTCAATATTATCTTGCTGAGTCGGCCCTTGGGGGCTACATGTTGCTGTTCAAAGTTTACAAGATTATGTTTACAAAGTCCTTGCTCATTATTGCATAATGACCCGACCCTTGGGGGCCACACTGGTTGAAGTTTTTATGAGCATCAGGAAATTACAAGTCCCAGGTTGCTGCAAGCATGACAACCCGGCACTTGGGGGCTACATATGTGGAATACTCAATTCTGACTAGTGATTGAGATGAACAAACTCGATTTCTTCAAGATTGTGATATTTATATTGAAGCAAGTCTTAAGCTGTTGCTATGCTACCTTCTTAAGACTTGGGGGTTACAAGTGATATTCATATAAGAGGTATATTTTCAAGCTGGATGTTAACTACAAGTATGACCCGGTGCTATCAATATTTATAAACCGGCAAGTTCTACATTCTTAAACCGGCTGAAGATCAGATGAGGATTTCAAGGACCGTTATTTTTGTTAAGTCATTGGGAATTGAGTCAAAGAAGTTATTCTTCACAATATTTCTCTGTGACAAACTAATGTCAGCAAATTGATTATGAAGCTGGCCTGTTAAACCGGATTTTCTAGAAGGAGGAAATGACAAAGGACTTAAGGACGATCAGGTGCCGGTTTACAAGAATTCTTAACCCGGGGCACAACCTGTCAAGTTTGCTCTTGTGTTTATTTTACAGGATCAGTTTAACATGGATAAAATCCAAATTAAACTGGGGGCTAATGTTGGGGATATACCCCGTGGCGTAAACCGGCCGGAAGTATAACCCGGCCGGACTGGACGACTCACTGGTAACCCGCCCGGAGCTTGGCGGTTCACGGGCTACCCGCCCGGTCTTGACGGTTCATTAGTAACCCGGTGGGCGGGTCAGATGGATGACGAGGCCCATGGCCCAGAAGGCCGGTTGACATTTACTGGTGGGCCGGTTTATGAGGAAAGCACAAGGAATATTCCCTTACAAAGGAAGCAAGACTAGGACTCCACTTGTAATAGAGTAATCCTAATCCAACTAGGACTAGTCATGTAAACCGCCCCTTCAACATATATAAGGAGGGGCAGGGCACCCCAAAGAGGGACAAGCTACAAGCAAGAAGAAACAATATTAGGGCTAGACGCAAAGAGGAGAGCCGGTTTATGGTGACTCCCTCGTGATGATAATGAGACCTAGCCTCAAACATCATGTAGGGTTTTTACCGGATGATGTTTCCCGGGGCCCGAAGCTGTCTAAATCCCTGCCTTGTGTTTCGTCTCTCGATTCCGTTCAACCCCTCTCAAGCTACCACATAGATGTGTTGGCCTCGCGACTAAGTCCTGACACTAAGGACATCTGCCGTGACAATTCCACGACACTTGACGTGGCGGATAATCATCGTCATGTTGCTCTTGGCCTGGAGGAAGTCCATGATCAACTTGCTCTTGTTGAACTTGAGGTTGAGGAGGAACTTGTCGAGCTTGTGGAGGATCTTGAGGAACTTGACGTTGCACTCGTGGTTGGTAGTTTAGCTCTTGGATTTCTTCATGAAGTGCTTCCTCTTGATTGCGCCGATCTCAATCGTGGTTAGCGATGGCTCGACTTGATTCTTGAAGGGCACGTTGCGCCTTAAGAGCTTGTGCTTCACGTTGTTGTTGTTGAAGACGTTGAGCCTCGGCATCTTGTTCCTCTTGATGTAGACGCGCTCGCTCTTCCTCTTGGCGATGTTGGCGTTGTCGTTCTTGAGCTTGAGCAAACGCAACTTGGTGTGGTTGAGGAAGTAGTACTTTCTCGTAGACTTGCTCTTGTGAATGCTCGTCGTGCAGAGGATTGCGAGATGCATGACGGTCTTGACACGCGGCTCGTCGAAGAGTGTTCGATGTTGGTGTACTTGAGCCGGAGAAGGTGTCGTCGGAGTGTCGACTTGAGCGGCTCCGTCTTGAGTATGAATATGTAGAAGGAGGACGGTTCACCAACAAGGCGTGGATCTCGTCCATCCTTGCATTATTATCTTTCTTGTGAGCGTCGAGCTTGTTGTTGAAGTAGTCCTTTGTACGTTGCTTGGAGAGTCGCAAGTCGGTGGCGAGGTTGTAGATGCGGTCGGTCATCGCTTGTTGCTCTTGATGCAACGCTCGTTGTGCACCAAAGAGGTGGCTCTTGGTGACAAATGATGACATGTCGTCGTCTTGCTCGATGAAGAGTGGGTTGGTAGAAGTACTTGGCCTATCCATCATTCCAAGCAAAATGTGAGTGGTAGAAAGAGAAGAACTTATACCAATTGTACCTTGACCGATGTTGACGATGAATCAAGTTCACTCAAATGCGGACAATGAAATAGCACTATTGGTACCAATTCTTGTCGGTTCTCACACCTACACAAGTAAAAGCTTATGGTGGAGCTTGGTTAGGATGGTGGCACAAAATTTGATGCAATTGTAAGTGAGCCTAACTAATGTTGGAAAAGATTCACAAATTTGCAAATGCAACAAGTAGACCAAGCAAGTAGTGGTACACAGAAACACACAGGCAAATAGATAAGTGGGATTGTGCAAACCAAAAATGAGCCAAAATGTGGAATCCACGAAAATGCTCTTGTTGCAAAATACACGAGAGACTCTAGCACGATTGCACAATAGGCGGATACGTAACTTGTGCACAACCTACTAGGCAAAAATGCAATGACCTCTATCCCAAGTATGCTATATGTATGGTATTTCAGTGCTATGATCCAAGATGATCGGATATGACATCTCAATGTAGTATGATGCTATGGTTCTTGCTTATAAGCTCTTTGCTTATCTTTCCTCTTTGCTTAAAAGCTTGGTTGGCTCTTTCACTTTTGAGCTCTTTTCTCATGCAAAACTTCACGAACCAATATAGCAATTGTGTATGCGATGACAACTTTGTGACACAAAAAATGATGCCAAGATATGCACCACTATGGTATGGTATGTATGCTATGGAGAATGATCACTAATGTGCACAAGTCATGTTGTCGGCAATACTCAAAGGCTAGTCTCGATGGGTAAGCTACGCAAAAGTAAGGCCATGTGGTTATAAATGCAATTGCAAGGTATGACAAAGATGTCGTCAAGGTTATCGTCCTTGGCTATGATGAGACCTTTGCGAAGATGAGCCGTGGTGGTGTTGACGTCGAACCGTACCTATATAGCCGAAACACAATAGGACACGGGAACCACAACCCAAAATCT
This sequence comes from Triticum aestivum, assembly GCF_018294505.1. Lineage (NCBI taxonomy): Eukaryota > Viridiplantae > Streptophyta > Magnoliopsida > Poales > Poaceae > Triticum > Triticum aestivum. The sequence continues at coordinate 252,569,630 of NC_057795.1, forward strand.
CAAAGACCAAAACGTGTCAAAATTGTCATAGGAGGTAGCAGTGAGCGGTGGTTCTCCTTGCGGAAAGTGGAGGTGGTATGCGGAAGTATGCGTGGGCACCGGGCAAAATTGGGCGAAACTATGCGGGAATGGGTGCGGGGAATGGAGTTGCTGCTGCCAGGAACCGGATGTCCGGGCCAGCGGCCGGATGTTCGGGACACCGAATGTCCGGGGATTCGGGCGGATGTCCGGGCTCCTGGATTGTGGCCGAACGGGATGAACTCCACGGGAAAGGGCAACTCCGGGGCAAAATTCGGACGAAATTGTGGATGGAAATTGTGGGAGAGATGGGGAAAATCTAAATCCACTCCATGCAAAGCAGATCCGTGGATCAAATCCAACATAACTTCATCACACCAACAAATCACAAAAAAAATTGGGGCTATTTTTGGTGGGGATTTTCGGATTTCGGACGAAAACAACAAAATCAAGCTAGAAAACATGGGGTAGGGGCTCCAAAAACGTGATCAACGTGGCTCATGATACCAAGATGATGTAGGGCGAAACCCTAGGGGCCGATCTTTCACGTTTGGAGAGGATCCCTACGGGGAACACGAAGAATGCACGGAAGAGAACGAGGGAAATCACGGGGGAAGAACAAGAGTAACACTCAACCGACACGAATATGATCACACAAGTGCTAGATCATCGAGGCACAAAGTAACACGAGATCCAAAGTCAACAAAGGACGATACAAGAGCAACCGTTCTTCTCCGTGAGGAGGTCTTGATTGTCTTCTTTTGATGGAGGCCTTGAATCCGGGTGGATCTTCTCCGAAGAGGTGCGGTCCCTCACGAGGAGTAGATCTGGTACCGATGAGCAATGCTCTATCTCAAATGAGCTAAACCAATGCTAACCCTAAAACAAGGATGGAGGAGGAGTATATATAGTCTAGGTGGCGAAGGGGTACACAGGCCACGACCCTTACAATGTTCGCAGACAGGGAAGGCCGGATGTCCGGGCGTTGGGCCGGATGTCCGGGCACTCGCGAGGGGCCGGATATCTGGGCTAAAGGGCCGGATGTCCGGGCTGGTGGAGACGGCTTTGCTGCTCTCTGGATGGACGGGGCCGGATGTCCGGGTGGAGGGGCCGGATGTCCGGGGCTTAGGGAGGCACCGGATGTCCGTGGTGACATCCGGATGTCCGGGCTATCGGGGCAGCCTTCTGTGCTTCCTGGACAGCGTGTCCGGATGTCCGGGCTATCGGGGCAGCCTTCTGTGCTTCCTGGACAGCGTGTCCGGATGTCCGGGTTGTTGGCTAGATTTCCGGGACGGAGGGCCGGATGTCCAGGCTGGACGCCGGATGTCCGGGTCCTGTAGCTTCTGCTGTAGACTCTAGGTTGTGGTGTAGATCTCCAGGGGCCGGATGTCTGGGGCCATGGCTGGATGTCTGGTGCCTGGAAGTTGTTCTCGCCTTCTTCCGTTGGTTCTCTTCTTCTGTGGACTTGGTGGCTTGATCATCTTCATGTGCATCCACGGGAGGGTCCTCTTGGTACCTAATCATGCACAACATTCCGGACTTAGGTAGTAGCCATGTCTCGAGAGGATCATATGAGATATCACTAAGGAGAGAAGTCACCTCGGTCTCGAGAGCTCTAGCTCTTGCTCTTGTCATGGGTCCTCTTGGTGCTTGGTGAGACGATGGTAGATCCATGGGGATGACCGAAGGATGCTCCGCATCATCTTGTCTCAACACAAACAGTTCATCCGCGTGAACCGCATGCCGTATATCGCACACACCTTGATCTGGCTGACCGTTTCTTTTGTGTTGCCTAATCACAAACAGTTCATCCTAGTGAACCGTATGATGTTTATCGCACACACCTTCATCTAGCTTCCCAATTCTTTTGTTGCTTCTCATCGCAAATGGTTAATTGCACTGAACCATATGCCCTACATCAAACACGGAACTAAAATATGAACCGTGTTCGATGCATCCGTCATCGCAAATGGTATGCACCTTTTTTGATGTTTATTTACACCACCATTGGTGATTAATGCATCGCACATAGTTTCGTCAAAGGGTCTCGGATCGTAGTGTCGCGTTAGCAGCATCCTGCACTAGTGACGGGTTCCCGACAAGGTTTATCTTTTTCATTAGCATGCTGATACAAGAACAAGCATTACAGAACTCGAACATGGACTCGAGAGATTACATTATTTGAATTAAAATTTGGCAAGTGCATATAGATTTAAGATTGAAAAAAGATAAGTGCCCCGTAATGCCATTGCCCCTGTCCATCTCCTACAGGACGAGGTTGAAGAGGCAGGAGGCGAACCCAGCTAGGATTCGGCGCCTCCCCAGGATCAGGATGGCACCGCTTCTCGGCATGGAAGAAGAAACCGGGGGGCAAACATGACTCATCGGAACGGTCGCCTCTGTTCTTGACGCATCGTCGGTTGCCGCCGCCATCCGCATCACTACCACCCGAAGACCTCAGATCATTAGCCACACTGAACGCCATGCTCTCTTGCTTACCCCACAGAGAGCATGGTCGTCCCCAATGGCCCTGACGTCAGAAATCTCCACAAGTTCCGAACACGTCTACGAAGACGAGAAGCCCTCCTCCACAAACAGAGGGAGACACCCGGAAGAGCCAAGTCCAGCATCGCCAACGGCAGGCCTCCCCCAGGGCTCTTCCCCTGCGTCGCGCAGGAGCGAAGAATGAGGAGTGACCGACTATCATGCCTCGCACCCGCCGCGGGCCTCGGCATGGTGTTGTTCGTATCCCCTCCCACCAGAATTGATGAGGACATCAATACCATTGTTACACCCACAGCCCCTGCTGCTATACATACTAGACCAATTACTAGAGCTCGTGCACGCCAATTAAATTACCAGGTACTTTTGTTTCTTGGTAATGATTCTAATGTTCATGAGAATATGATGCTGCCTAAATTGGATATATTTGTTTTGCTTACAAATGAAGGACCTACCTTGGAGAAGGATGAACATTGGAGCAAGACCAAGCATGGAGATGATGGCATGCGCAAGGGGAACAAGAACGGAGTTACAAGTGAGGATTTCAGGGCTTTGAAGCCACCATAACGAGTGCATGAAGCCTTGGACGAAATATACAAGATGCCACTGCATAAATTTTGTCCAGAGGCTATTCTAGGTGCTGCATCACCTTTTTATTGGGCCAGGCCCATGTAATTTCGAAATACATAAGTATATGCTATTTTTAGAGTCTGTATGTGTGGGGAAACAAGAGATAGGGTTGGTTTCAGACCCCTTAACCAAGGGCCACGAAATCCCCCCCCCCCCCGTCTTCCTCCATATATATAGCCCTTAGGGCATCGTTTAGACTTTGGGTTTTGTTTAGATTAAAAGTTCGCCATAGCTGCAACTTCGCGTACTTCGTTTGTGTTCAACGACCAGACAAAGGCGTCACAGAACCCCACCTTCATTAATAAAGCTTTCCTTTGTTATTCGCAATATCCAGATTGCAATCTTAGTTTCTTGCTTGTTCTCCGTTTGCTTGCAGGAAATAGACCTTCATGGAGTTGGTTTAGCTATTGCTAAGGCACGACGTCCTCGCACGTTCGTAGTCGGATCGTCAAAGTCGACTTCCACCAAAACGATAGCGACCATCTCATCGAAAGACGGGACACCTTTGCCTCTATCAAGTGGTATCAGATTTCCAGGTTGCTCGGTGAGATTTTACAGTTTTTCGTAGTTTAGATCGAGTCTGTTCTTCATACCTACAGTCCACGAAAAAGCCAAAAAACAAATTAAGGTTAGTTGCTCATATCCAAACCAATCTGAGCCTTTGCATAATCTTTTTAGTGTTTTGCTTTGTTGAATTTGCGGTTGCATCGTCGTGTCAAGTTGCTGGTCTTAGCATCTAGTCCTTTAAAGTTTCGAGTTCTGTTCACAGGTTGTCACGTCACTGCTGCCATATATCACCACCGCATCATCATCATTGTTGTTGCCATATACCACCACCGTACCACCTTGATCGCGGCTGCCATATACCACCATCACATCTTCACCGCCAATCCGAGTGCATATACGCCACCACATATCCGCCTCCATCATACCAATCCGAATCCACCTGCAACATATATCCGCCACCAGTCCGAGTTCCACCAGATTCATCTCTGCCATGAGTCCGAGATCCACCAGATTCATCTCCGCCATGAGTCCAAGATCCACCAGATTCATCTCCGCCACCAGTCCTAGTCCGAGTCCAGTATTTCGTTACTCTGTTTTGGATTTCGAGATCACGCCATACTCCGAGTCGTGACAGAGTAGGACTCCCGAATTGTCGTGCTTCCCGCAGAAGAAAAATAATTCCAGTTTAAAAAAAACCGAAGTCCGGAAAATTCTGGCTAGGCAGTTTTTAGACCATTTGTAGACTTTTTTGAAAAAAAATTGTTGCGGAGCAAAAAAAAAGAGGAAAAAAAGTGAAAAAAAATTCAGAGTGTGCTCCTCCCTTGATTACGTGTCATGCCGTGATTTTGTTAGTGTTCTAGGCTCGCATCTCTAGCACGGTCTAGCCTAGGACCAGCATAGTACCATTGTTGAGCGTTTATTCAACTTTGCATCTCTGAATTGATTATTGCTGACCCTTTTTGCTACCATATTATAAGCCTTCCCAGCTCCGCATACATCTACATCATGCGTTTGACTCTCCCTGGTAATCGCTCTATCCAAGCATTGAGAGTTTTGACTACAATGGTTGCCGATCACCACCTGCTGCTGGGTAAGAACTGGTAAGAATTTGAGATTCGCTTGACGGATTTGTGACACCCCACCACCACCATATTCCAGTAGTCTGTAGGATCATATTCTTGTCAGTTTCTATTGCTAATAACTATGGCAGGAACACAAGCCGAAGAGATTGACTGGGAGCACATGACGAACAAGGAGCTTCATGATAAGTTTCATCAAATGTTGGGTCAACAAGTGGAAGACGTGATGGTCAGCTTTGGAAAGGCAATGGAGAAGATGGATGACATCTAGAAGTCAATTGACACCAAGTTGGACGCCAAGTTTGATGAATTACTCAATCGTCTCCCACAACCAGCTCTGCGCCGCGATACAGTAGGGCGAGCACAACGTGTTCCTATTGAGCCAGGACAAAATTCTGGTGCCGCTGCTACTGTTGTTGGTGCTTCTGTAATTCCTTCTGCTATTCCAGAGGTGGAGGACTATTACGAGGATGAGGTTGATCAAAATTAGAACTACGTGCAGCCACCCGCACCACCACCAGCAGGTCGACCTCAGGTATATATTCGCAACGGTAGGCCTGCACCACCACCTCAGGTACGAGATAATGACCATATTCCTAAATTGAAATTGAATATTCCACCATTTGAGGGTAGATATGTTCCTGATATATATCTTACTTGGGAGTTAGAAACTGAACAACGTTTTACATGTTTACAATATCCCGAGGAGAGACGGGATGCTGCTGCTGTTTGTGCTTTCACTAGTTTTGCATGTGTATGGAGGTCTGAACATTGTAGATTATATCCTATTCCAACTACTTGTGTTGCTTTGAAAATTGCTATGCATACTCGTTGGGTTCCACCATATTATCAACGTGAATTGCTTCAAAAATTGCAGCGTTTAAGACAAGGGAAAAATTATGTAGAAGAATATTATCAGGAATTACAAACTGGCATGATTAGATGTGGTATTGTTGAGGAGAATGAAGCTATGCTTGCACGTTTTCTGGGTGGATTAAATAGAGAGATTCAGACCATTCTAGAGTATAAGGAGTATACTAATATCACTCGTTTATTCCATCTTGCTTGTAAAGCTGAACGTGAAGTGCAGGATCGACAAGCATTGGCATGAACTAACTTGTCTGCAGGCCGACCTTCGTCATGGACATCACGTGCATCTTCTATTAAACTGCACCAGCACCTCCATCAGGTGCCACCTCCAGCCGTGATACAAGAAAGCAGGCACAACCACCATTATCTGCCAAGAGCGCACCTGTCAGGCCTGCATAGAGTTCTTCTTCTTCCATGGCATCAACAGGGCACACAAGTGATATTATTTGTCGTCTTTGTAAGGGAAGAGGTCATTGTGCGAGAGAATGCAAATCTCAGCGTGTGATGATTGCTACTGAGGATTGTGGGTATGAGTCCGCTAGTGACTATGATGAGGAGACTTTGGCTCTAATTACACGTGAAGAACATGGTAGAGATGATTATGATCATGAGACGCAATACATGGCTCCTGAAGCCGTTGACAGGTATGAATGTTTAGTTGCTCAATGTATTTTGAGTGTGCAGGTCACACTAGCTGTGCAAAATCAGAGGCACAATTTGTTCCATACAAAGGGAGTTGTGAAGGAACGTTCTGTGCGCATCATCATAGACGGAGGGAGCTGCAACAACTTGGCTAGCATGGAGATGGTGGAGAATCTATCTCTCACCACAAGACCACATCCACATCCTTACTACATCCAATGGTTCAACAACAGCGGCAAGGTTAAGGTAACACATACTGTTCGTGTGCATTTTTGTATCTCTACATATGCTGATTATGTTGATTGTGATGTGGTACCTATGCAAGCATGTTCCTTATTACTTGGTCGACCATGGCAATTTGAGAAAATTGATGTACACCATGGTAGAAATAATCAGTATACTCTTGTTCATAAGGATACAAATGTTACTTTGCTTCCTATGACCCCTGATTCCATTTTGAAAGATAATATTAATAGAGCTAATAAAGCAAAACAGGAGAAAAATAAGAGTGAAAATCAGATTGTGGCAAAAGAATTTGAGCAACAAATGAAGCCTAATAATAAACCATCTACTGTTGCTTCTGAGATTAAATTAAAAAGTGCATATTTATTAGCCACCAAATCTGATATTGATGAGCTAGATTTCAGCAAATCTGTTTGCTGTGCTTTTGTGTGCAAAGAGGCATTATTTTCATTCGAGGACGTGCCTTCCTCTTTGCCTCCTGCTGTCACTAACATTTTGCAGGAGTTAGCTGACGTCTTTCCACAAGACGTGCCACCGGGATTACCGCCTATTCGAGGGATTGAGCATCAGATTGACTTAATACCCGGTGCTTCACTGCCAAACCGTGCGCAATACCGTACCAATACAGACGAGACGAAGGAGATTATGCGTCAAGTACAGGAGCTTCTCGACAAAGGTTATATACTCGAATCCCTTAGTCCTCGTGCTGTTCCTATTATTCTACTGCCGAAAAAGGATGGTACATCGCGTATGTGTGTTGATTGTAGAGGCACTAATAATATTACTATTTTTTATCGTCATCCTAATCCTAGGCTAGATGATATGCTTGATGAATTGAGTGGCTCTACAATATTCTACAAAGTTTATTTGCGTAGTGGATACCATCAAATTCGTATGAAATTGGGGGATGAATGGAAAACAGCCTTTAAAACTATGTTTGGATTATATGAGTGGTTAGTCATGCCTTTTGGGTTAACTAATGCACCTAGTACTTTCATGAGATTAATGAATGAAGTTTTACGTGCTTTCATTGGACGATTTGTGGTAGTCTATTTTGATGATATACCAATTTATAGCAGATCTTTGGAGGAACATTTGGAACATTTACGTGTTGTTTTTATTGCTCTACGTGATGCACGTTTGTTTGGTAACCTTGGGAAGTGCACCTTTTGCACCGACCGAGTATCTTTTCTTGGCTATGTTGTTACACCACAAGGAATTGAAGTTGATAAAGGCCAAGAACTCTCCGAGTATCCAGCGAGGCCAAGAAATCTCCTCACTTGTTGATAGAGGCAAAGGTGTCCCGTCTTTCGATGAGATGGTGGCTATCGTTTTTTGTGGGAGTCCACCTTGACGATCCGACTACGAACGTGCGTGACGTCGCGCCTTAGCAATCGCTAAACCAACTTCCGAGGGGTTATTGACCACGCCGGAGCACGATCAACCTGACCACGAGGGTCTGTTTCCTGCGAGCAAACGAAGAACAAGCAAGAAACTGAGATTGCAATCTGGATATTGCGAATATAAGATGAAAGCTTTATTGATCAAGATGGGGTTCTGTGACGTCTTGGTCTTGTCGTTGAACACAAACGAAGTACGTGAAGTTGCAGCTATGGCGAACTTTAATCTAAACAAAACCCAAAGTCTAAGCGACACCCTAAGGGTTGTATATATGGAGGAAGAGGGGGGAATTTCGTGGCCCTTGGGGAAGGGGTCCGAAACCAACCCTATCTCTTGTTTCCCCACACATACGGACTCTAAAAACAGCCTATACTCAAGTATTTCGAAAATACATGGGCCTGGCCCAATAAATAAGGTGACACAACACCTAGAATAGCCTCTGGATGAAAGTTATGAAGTAGCATCTTGTATATTTCGTCCAAGGCTTCATGCACTCATTATGGTGGCTTCAACGTCCTGAAATCATCACTTGTAACTCCGTTCTTGTTCCCCTTGCGCGTGCCATCATCTCCATGCTTGTTCTTGCTCCAATGTTCATCCTTCTCCAAGCTAGGCCCTTCATTTGTAAGCAAAACAAATGTATCCAATTTAGGCAGCATCATATTCTCATGAACATTAGAATCATTACCAAGAAACAAAAGTACCTGGTAATTTAATTGGTGTGCGCGAGCTCTTGTAATTTGTCCAGTATGTATAGCAGCCGGGGCTGTGGGTGTGACAATGGTAATTATGTCCTCATCATCCTCCCCTTCTTGAAATGAAGTCGTCCTCGACGGAAGCTCATCTTCCTCATCCAAATAAGGCTTCAAATCTGCAGTGTTAAAAGTGGGACTAACCCCAAAATCTGCAGGCAGCTCAAGTTTATATGCATTATCATTTATTTTCTCTAAAACCTTAAAAGGACCATCAACACGTGGCATTAGCTTTGATTTCCGCAAATCATGAAATCTATCCTTACGCAAATGTAACCAAGCAAGATCTCCAGGTGCAAACACAACATGTTTTCTACCCTTATATCCAGCAAGTTTATATTTAGCATTCATACGCTCAATGTTTTCCTTAGTTAACTCATGCATTTTTAAAATGTATTCAACACATTGTTTAGCATCAAAATTAACCTTCTCCGAAGGTGGAAGAGGCAACAAATCAATAGGTGCACGAGGTAGTAAACCATACACAATTTCAAAAGGGCACATCTTAGTAGTAGAATGCAATGAACGATTATAAGCAAAGTCAATATGAGGCAAGCATTCCTCCCACATTTTCTGACTACTCTTCAAAACAGCGCTAAGCATAGTAGACAATGTTCTATTGACTACTTCAATTTGTCCATCAGTTTGGGGGTGACAAGTAGTACTAAAAATTAGTTTAGTCCCCAACTTAGCCCATAAACATCTTGAAAAGTGGCTAAGAAATTTAGTATCACGATCTGAAACAATAGTATTTGGCATACCATGCAAGCGAATAATTTCACGAAAGAACAAATCAGCAACATTAACAGCATCATCGCTTTTATGACATGGTATAATGTGTGCCATTTTCGAGAATCTATCCACGACAACAAATATGCTATCCCTCCCCTTCTTTGTTCGAGGTAAAGCTAAAACAAAGTCCATAGATATATCCTCCCAAGGAACACTAGGTCCAGGCAAAAGCATATATAAACCATGAGAATTGAGTCGTGACTTAGCTTTTTGACATGTAGTGCAGTGAGCAACAAAGCGCTCAACATCTCGTCTCATCTTCGGCCAAAAGAAATGTGTAGCAAGTATGTCCTCCGTCTTCTTCACGCCAAAGTGTCCCATTAATCCTCCTCCATGCGCCTCCTGCAACAACAAAAGGCAAACGGAGCTAGCTGGAATGCATAGCTTGTTAGCACGGAACACAAATCCATCATTAACGACGAACTTGTTCCATGTTCTTCCCTCTTAACAATTCTACAATACATCTTTAAAATCAGCATCATGCACATATTGATCTTTGATGGTCTCCAAACCAAATATTTTAAAGTCAAGTTGTGAAAGCATAGTATAGCGACGAGACAATGCATCAGCAATAACATTTTCTTTACCCTTCTTGTCTTTAATGACATAAGGGAAAGTCTCAATGAATTCAACCCATTTAGCATGTCTACGATTCAGTTTAGCTTGACTTTTAATATGTTTCAAACATTCATGCTCAGAATGTATAACAAATTCTTTAGGCCATAAATAATGCTGCCATGTTTCTAAAGTCCGAACAAGAGCATATAATTCTTTATCATAAGTAGAATAATTCAACTAGGCCCACTCAATTTTTCAGAAAAGTATGCAACAGGTTTGCCATCTTGTAATAACACACCTCCTAATCCAATTCCACTAGCATCACATTCAAGCTCAAATGTCTTATTAAAATCAGGAAGTTGGAGTAAAGGAGCATGTGTCAACTTATCTTTCAACACCCTGAAGGCTTCTTCCTATGCGGTACCCCAAATAAAAGGCACATCCTTCTTTGTAAGCTCATTGAGAGGTACAGTAATGGTGCTAAAATCTCTCACAAAACGCCTATAGAATCCAGCGAGGCCAAGAAAACTCCTCACTTGTGTGATCATTTTGGGCTGCGGCCAACTCTCAATAGCTTCAATCTTGGCTTTATCAACTTCAATTCCCTGCGGAGTAACAACATAGCCAAGAAAAGACACTCGATCGGTGCAAAAGGTGCACTTCCCAAGGTTACCAAACAAACATGCATCACGTAGAGCAATAAAAACAGCACGTAAATGTTCCAAATGTTCCTCCAAAGATCTGCTATAAATCAATATGTCATCAAAGTAAACTACCACAAATCATCCAATGAAAGCACGTAAAACTAAGTTCATTAATCTCATGAAAGTACTAGGTGCATTAGTTAACCCAAAAGGCATGACTAACCACTCATATAATCCAAACTTAGTTTTAAATGTTGTTTTCCATTCGTCTCCCAATTTCATACGAATTTGATGGTATCCACTATGCAAATCAACTTTGGAGAATATTGTAGAGCCACTCAATTCATCAAGCATATCATCTAGCCTAGGAATAGGATGGCGATAATGAATAGTAATATTATTAACGCCTCTACAATCAACACACATACGCGATGTACCATCCCTTTCCGGCACTAGATTATAGGAACAACACAAGAACTAAGGGATTCGCGTATATGACCTTTGTCAAGAAGCTCCTATACTTGACACATAATCTCCTTCGTCTCCTCTGGATTGGTAAGGTATGGCGCACGGTTTGGCAGTGAAGCACCGGGAATTAAGTCAATCTGATGCTCAATCCCTCGAATAGGCGGTAATCCCGGTGGCACGTCTTGTGGAAAGACGTCAGCGAACTCCTGCAAAATGTTAGTGACAACAGGAGGCAAAGAGGAAGGCACGTCCTCGAGTGAAAATAATGCCTCTTTGCACACAAAAGCACAGCAAACAGATTTGCTGAAATCTAGCTCATCAATATCAGATTTGGTGGCTAATAAACATGCACTTTTTAATTTAATCTCAGAAGCAACAGTAGATGGTTTATTATTAGGCTTCATTTATTGCTCAAATTCTTTTGCCACAATCTGATTTTCACTCTTATTCTTGTCCTGTTTTGCTTTATTAGCTCTATTAATATCATCTTTCAGAATGGAATCAGGAGTCACAGGAAGCAAAGTAATATTTTTATTCTTATGAACAAGAGTATACTGATTGTTTCTACCATGGTGTACAGAATTTTTATCAAATTGCCATGGTCGACCAAGCAATAAGGAACATGCTTGCATAGGTACCACATCACAATCAACATAATCAGCATATGTAGAGATACTAAAATGCACATGAATGGTATGTGTTACCTTAACCTTGCCGCTGTTGTTGAACAATTGGATGTAGTAAGGATGTGGACATCAATACCATTGTTACACCCACAGCCCCTGCTGCTATACAAAATGGACCAATTACTAGAGCTCGCGCACGCCAACTAAATTACCAGGTACTTTCGTTTCTTGGGAATGATTATAATGTTCATGAGAATATGATGCTGCCTAAATTGGATACATTTGTTTTGCTTACAAATGAAGGGCCTAGCTTGGAGAAGGGTGAACATTGGAGCAAGAACAAGCATGGAGATGATGGCATGCGCAAGGGGAATAAGAACGGAGTTACAAGTGATGATTTCAGGACTTTGAAGCCACCATAATGGGTGCATGAAGCCTTGGACGAAATATACAAGATGCCACTTCATAAATTTCGTCCCGAGGCTACTCTAGGTGCTGCGTCACCTTATTATTGGGCTAGGCCCATGTAATTTCGAAATACATAAGTATAGGCTATTTTTAGAGTTTGTATGTGTGGGGAAACAAGAGATAGGGTTGATTTCGGACCCCTCCACCAAGGGCCACGAAATTCCCCCCTTCTTCCTCCATATATACAGCCCTTAGGGCATCGTTTATACTTTGGGTTTTGTTTAGATTAAAGTTCTCCATAGCTGCAACTTCGCGTACTTCGTTTGTGTTCAACGACCAGACAAAGGCGTCACAGAACCCCACCTTGATCAATAAAGCTTTTCTCTTATACGCAATATCCAGATTGCAATCTTAGTTTCTTGCTTGTTCTTCGTTTTCCTGCAGGAAACAGACCTTCGTGGTCAGGTTGATCGTGCTTCGGCGTGGTCAATAACCTCTCGGAGTTGGTTTAGTGATTGCTAAGGCGCGACATCCTCGCACGTTCGTAGTCGGATCCTCAAAGTCGACTTCCTCCAAAATGATAGCCACCATCTCATCGAAAGACGGGACACCTTTGCCTCTATCAAGTGGTATCAGATTTCCAGGTTGCTCGGTGAGATTTTACAGTTTTTCATAGTTTAGATCGAGTCTGTTCTTCATACCTATAGTCCACGAAAAAGCCAAAAAAATTAGGGTTAGTTCAGCCCATCCGAACCAATCTGAGCCTTTGCATAATCGTCGCTGCTGCCATATACCACCACCACATATTCACCGCCAATCCGAGTCCATATACGCCACCACATATCCGCCGCCATCACGCCAATCCGAGTCCACCTGCAACATATATCCACCACCAGTCCGAGTTCCACCAGATTCATCTTCGCCACCAGTCCGAGTTCCACCAGTTTCATCTCCGCCACCAGTCCTATTCCGAGTCTAGTATTTTGTTACTCTGTTTTGGATTTCCAGATCACGCCATACTCCGAGTCGGGACAGAGGAGGACTCCCCAACTTCCGTGCTACCCACAGTAGAGAAATAGTTCCAAACTCAAAAAAGAACTAAGTCTGGAAAATTCTGGCTAGGCAGTTTTTAGACTATTTGTAGACTTTTTCGAAAAAAAATTGTTGCGGAGCAAAAAAAAGAGGGAAAAAAGAAAAAAAAGGAAAAAAAGAGAAAAAAATTCAGAGTGTGCTCCTCCCTTGTTTACGTGTCGCGTCGTGATTTTGTTAGTGTTCTAGGCTCGTGTCTCTAGCACGGTCTAGCGTAGGACCAACATAGTACCGTCGTTGAGCATTTATTCAACTTTGCATCTCTGAATTGATTATTGCTGACCCTTTTTGCTACCATATTATAAGCCTTCCCAGCTCCACATACATCTACATCGTGCGTTTGACTCTCCCTGGTAATCGCTCTATCCAAGCTTTGAGAGTTTTGACTACAACGGTTGCCGATCACCGCCTGCTGTTGGGTAAGAACTGGTAAGAATTTGAGATTTGCTTGACGGATTTGTGACACCCACCACCACCTCTTGTTAGTAGTCTATAGGATCATATTCTTGTGTGTTTCTATTGCTACTAACCATGCCAGGATCACAAGCCGATGAGACTGACTGGGAGAACATGACGAATAAGGAGTTGCATGATAAATTTCAGCAAATGATGAGTGGACAGGTGCAAGATGTGCTAAACAGATTTGAAGAGGCCATGGAGAAGATAGATGGCATGGAGAAGACGTTCGAAACAAAGCTCGATAACAAGTTTAATGAATTGCTCGCGCGTCTTCCACCACCACCACCCACTGCACCTAACGCACCTCTACAACAACAACAACAACAACGACGACTACCTCCACGTCGCGAAACAGCCCTCCGTCGAGCGAGTCGTGTCCCTCTTGCGTTTGGCCAAACTGTTGGTGCTGCTGTTGATACTTCTGTGGCTCCTGCTGCTAATGCGGAGGAGGATGATTATGTGGGTGATTACGAGGATGAGGTTGATCAAAATCAGAACTACATGCAACCACCTGCACCACTTTATACCATGTCATAAAAGCGATGATGCTGTTAATGTTGCTGATTTGTTCTTTCGTGAAATTATTCGCTTGCATGGTGTGCCAAATACTATTGTTTCAGATCGTGATACTAAATTTCTTAGCCACTTTTGGAGATGTTTATGGGCTAAGTTGGGGACTAAACTGCTTTTTAGTACTACTTGTCACCCCCAAACTGATGGACAAACTGAAGTAGTCAATAGAACATTGTCTACTATGCTGAGGGCTGTTTTGAAGAATAATAAGAAAATGTGGGAGGAATGCTTGCCTCGTATTGAATTTGCTTATACTCGTTCATTGCATTCTACTACTAAGATGTGCCCTTTTGAAGTTGTGTATGGTTTCCTACCTCGTGCACCTATTGATTTGTTGCCTCTTCCATCTTCGGAGAAGGTTAATTTTGATCCTAAACAACGTGCTGAATTGATTTTAAAAATGCATGAGTTAAATAAAGAAAACATTGAGCGTATGAATGCTAAATATAAACTTGCTCGAGATAAGGGTAGAAAACATGTTGTGTTTGCACCTAGAGATCTAGTTTGGTTACATTTGCGTAAGGATATATTTCCTGATTTGCGCAAATCAAAGCTAATGCCACGTGCTGATGGTCCCTTTAAGGTGTTGGAGAAAATAAATGATAATGCATATAAACTTGAGCTGCCTGCAGATTTTGGGGTTAGTCCCACTTTTAACATTCCAGATTTGAAGCCTTATTTTGGCGAGGAAGATGAACTTCCGTCGAGGACGACTTCATTTCAAGAAGGGGAGGATGATGAGGACATCAATACCATTGTTACACCCACAGCCCCTGCTGCTATACATACTGGACCAATTACTAGAGCTCGCGCACGCCAACTAAATTACTAGGTACTTTCGTTTCTTGGTAATGATTCTAATGTTCATGAGAATATGATGCTGCCTAAATTGGATACATTTGTTTTGCTTACAAATGAAGGGCCTAGCTTGGAGAAGGATGAACATTGGAGCAAGAACAAGCATGGAGATGATGGCATGCGCATGGGGAACAAGAACGGAGTTACAAGTGATGATTTGAAGACATTGAAGCCACCATAATGGGTGCATGAAGCCTTGGACGAAATATACAAGATGCCACTTCATAAATTTCGTCCCGAGGCTATTCTAGGTGCTGCGTCACCTTATTATTGGGCCAGGCCCATGTAATTTCGAAATACATAAGTATAGGCTAATTTTAGAGTCCGTGTGTGTGGGGAAACAAGAGATAGGGTTGATTTCGGACCCCTCCACCGAGGGCCACGAAATTCCCCCCCCCCCTCTTCCTCCATATATACAGCCCTTAGGGCATCGTTTAGACTTTGGGTTTTGTTTAGATTAAAGTTCGACATAGCTGCAACTTCACGTACTTCGTTTGTGTTCAACGACCAGACAAAGGCGTCACAGAACCCTACCTTTATCAATAAAGCTTTCCTATTATATTCGCAATATCCAGATTGCAATCTTAGTTTCTTGCTTGTTCTTCGTTTGCCTACAGGAAACAGACATTCGTGGTCAGGTTGATCATGCTCCGGCGTGGTCAATAACCTCTCGGAGTTGGTTTAGCGATTGCTAAGGCGTGACGTCCTCGCACGTTCGTAGTCGGATCGTCAAAGTCGACTTCCTCCAAAATGATAGCCACCATCTCATCGAAAGACGGAAAACCTTTGCCTCTATCACATAGCTTCTCCACCATCTCCATGCTAGCCAAGTTGTTGCAGCTCCCTCCGTCTATGATGACACGCACAGAACGTTCCTTCACAACTCCCTTTGTATGGAACAAATTGTGCCTCTGATTTTGCTCAGCTTGTGTGACCTGCACACTCAAAACATGTTGAGCAACTAAACATTCATACCTGTCAGCGTCTTCAGGAGCCATGTATTGCATCTCATGATCAGAATCATCTCCACCGTGTTCTTCACTTGTAATAAGAGCCAAAGTCTCCTCATCATAGTCACTAGCAGACTCATACTCACCATCCTCGGTATCAATCATCACATGCTGAGATTTGCTTTCTCTCGCATAATGACCTCTTCCCGTACAACAACGACAAATAATATCACTTGTGTGCCCAGTTGATGCCATGGAAGAAGAAGAGCTCTATGTAGGCCCGGCAGGTGCGCTCTTGGCAGATAGTGGTGGTTGTGCCTGCTTTCTTGTATCACGGCTGGAGGTGGCACCTAATGGAAGTGCTGGTGCAGTGGAAGTAGAAGATGCATGCGATGTCCATGATGAAGGTCGACCTGCAGAAAAGTTAGTTCACGCCAATGCCTGTCGATCCTGCACTTCACGTTCAGCATTACAAGCAAGATGGAATAAACGAGTTATATTAGTATACTCCTTATACTCTAGAATGGTCTGAATCTCTCTATTTAATCCACCCATAAAACGTGCAAGCATAGCTTCATTCTCCTCAACAATACCACATCTAATCATGCCAGTTTGTAATTCCTGATAATGTTCTTCTAGAGAATTTTTCCCTTGTCTAAAACGCTGCAATTTTTGAAGCAATTCACGTTGATAATATGGTGGAACCCAACGAGTACGCATAGCAGTTTTCAAAGCAGCCCAAGTAGCTGGAATATGATATAAACTACAATGTTCAGACCACCATATACATGCAAAACTAGTGAAAGCACAAACAGCAGCATCAACCCGTCTCTCCTCAGGATATTGTAAACATGTAAAACGTTGTTCAGTTTCTAACTCCCAAGTAAGATATTTATCGAGAACATATCTACCCTCAAATGGTGGAATATTCAGTTTCAGTTTAGGAATATGGTCATTATCTCGTACCTGAGGTGGTGGTGCAGGCCTACCATTGCGAATAAATACCTGAGGTCGACCTGCTAGTGGTAGTGCTGGTGGCTGCACATAGTTCTAATTTTGATCAACCTCATCCTCATAATCGCCCGCATAATCATCATCCTCCTCGGCATCAGCAGTCGCTATAGCAGGAGCCAAAGAAGCATCAACAGTAGGTGCAGCGACACCAGAATTTTGATCAGTCTCAATTGGAACGCGTTGTGCTCATCCCACTTGATTTGGAAGGCGGCATTGGAGATTATGCTGTTGTTGTAGAGGTGCGGCAGGTGCAGCCGGTGATGGTTGGGGAGGACGCTTGAGCAACCATTAAACTTGTTATCCAGCTTTGTCTTGAACGACTTCTCAATGCCATCTATCTTCTCCATGGCCTCTTCAAATCGGTTTAGCACATCTTCCACCTGTCCACTCATCATTTGTTGAAATTTATCATGTAGCTGTTTGTTCGTCATGTTCTCCCAATCAGTCTCATGGCTTGTGATCCTGCCATGGTTAGCAGCAATAGAAACACAAAAGAATATGATCCTACAGACTACTAGGAAGCGGTGGTGATGGTGGTGTGTCACAAATCCTTCAAGCGAATCTCAAATTCTTAACAGTTCTTACCCAGCAGCAGGTGGTGATCGGCAACCGTTGTAGTCAAAACTCTGAAAGCTTGGATAGAGCAATTACCAGGGAGAGTCAAACGCACGACGTAGATGTATGTGGAGCTGGGAAGGCTTATAATATGGTAGCAAAAAGGGTCAGCAATAATCAATTCAGAGATGCAAAGTTGCATAAATGCTCAACGACGGAACTGTGCTGGTCCTAGGCTAGACCATGCTAGAGACGCGAGCCTAGAACACTAACAAATCACGGCGCGACATGTAATCAAGGAAGGAGCACACTCTGAATTTTTTACTCTTTTTTCACTTTTTTCCTCTTTTTTTTGCTCCGCAACAATTTTTTTCGAAAAAGTCTACAAATGGTCTAAATACTGCCTAGCCAGAATTTTCCAGACTGGAACTATTTTTCTTCTGCGGGTAGCACGACAATTCGGGAGTCCTACTCTGTCGTGACTCGGAGTATGGCGTGATCTCGAAATCCAAAACAGAGTAACAAAATACTGGACTCGGACTAGGACTGGTGGCGGAGATGAATCTGGTGGAACTCGGAGTGGTGGCAGAGATGAATCTGGTGGAACTCGGACTAGTGGCGGATATATGTTGCAGGTGAACTCGGATTGGCCTGATGGTGTCATATATGGACTCGGATTGGCGGTGAATATGTGGTGATGGTATATGGCAGCGGCGATGAGGTTGGTGCGGTCATGGTATATGGCAGCAACAATGATGATGATGCGGTGGTGATATATGGCAGCGGCGACGTGACAACCTGTGAACAGAACTCGAAACTCTAAAGGACTAGACGCTAAGACCAGCAACTTGACACGATGATGCAACCGCAAATTCAACAAAGCAAAACACTAAAAAGATTATGCAAAGGTTAAGATTGGTTCAGATATGAGGAACTAACCCTAATTATTATTTTTTGGCTTTTTCGTGGACTGTAGGTATCAAGAACAGACTCGATCTAAACTATGAAAAACTGTAAATCTCACCGAGCAACCTAGAAATCTGATACCACTAGATAGAGGGAAAGGTGTCCCGATGTTTCGATTAGATGCTGGCTATCATTTTCTGTGCCAGTCGACCTTGACAATCCGACTACAAACATGCGAGATGTCGCGCCTTAGCAATCGCTAAACCAACTTTCGAGGGGTTATTGACCACGCCGGAGCACGATCAACCTGACCACGAGGGTCTGTTCTCCTGTATGCAAATGAAGAACAAGCAAGAAACTGAGATTGCAATCTGGATATTGTGAATATAAGATGAAAGCTTTATTGATTAAGATGGGGTTCTGTGACGTCTTGGTCTGGTCGTTGAACACAAACGAAGTACGCGACGTTGCAGCTATGGCGAACTTTTAATCTAAACAAAACCCAAAGTCTAAATGATGCCCTAAGGGCTGTATATATGGAGGAAGAGGCGGGAATTTCGTGGCCCTTAGTGGAGGGGTCCGAAACCAACCCTATCTCTTGTTTTCCCACACATACAGACTCTAAAAATAGCCTATACTTAAGTATTTCGAAATTACATAGGCCTGGCCCAATAAAAAGGTGACGCAACACCTAGAATAGCCTCTGGACGAAATTTATAAAGTGGCATCTTGTATATTTCGTCCAAGGCTTCATGCACTCATTATGGTGGCTTGAAGGTCCTGAAATCATCACTTGTAACTCTGTTCTTGTTCCCCTTGCGCATGCCGTCATCTCCATGCTTGGACTTGCTCCAATGTTCATCCTTCTCCAAGCTAGGCCCTTCATTTGTAAGCAGAACAAATGTATCCAATTTAGGCAGCATCATATTCTCATGAACATTAGAGTCATTACCAAGAAACGAAAGTACTTGGTAATTTAATTGGCGTGCGCGAGCTCTAGTAATTGGTCCAGTATGTATAACACCAGGGGTTGTGGGTGTAACAATGGTATTGATGTCCTCATTAGTGGTGGGAAGAGTGAATTGGCAGTTTCTACCTCGTGCGCTAAAGTCATTCACGGGCCGTTACTGGAGTGGCCCCACCGCTATTAGCTTTGCACAATGCGCGGGGAACCCAGAAACTGGCCTGAAATCAAGACTAAGAAGCAAAGAAGATCTCAAGAGACCAGCATCTTCAGCAACTTTGCATGCGCACTTATTATGCCCTACCCCGATGACACTCGGCATCGTGTTTGGGACATGCCCGGGGGCTTCTATCGGTGCAACAAACCCTGGGTCTGTTGCCCTGACTGTGCACAGGCATAAGATCAAGATTGATGCACCAACCCAAGACAAGGGGCAAGAAACCAAGAGATTCAAAGGACCAACCAGCAGATCAGAGAGACGAAGACCAAGCCAGAGAAGCAAGACATCGTCAAGAGAGAGGCCTCCCTTGCCGGTCAGGAGAGCACAACAAGGGGCGAGGCCACTCCCAAGAGAAGATGACCAAGACCTCCCAGCCAGGCCTGCTGGGACTTGCGGAGACCAAATCACCTCACCGAGCACTCCACCACAACTCACGTCGTCGATCAGTGCGGTGTCAAGCCGCAGAGTGATTAAGTGGCAGCCATTTGCCACATGGCAGCCCCTTTCTACCAAGAAACCCCACATATGACACCCATCCTATGACGTGTCAAAAAAGCAGGCGTGGAGCTGGCAAGATAGCTCGGCAAGCCTAGTCGGGCAACCAACAACGTGACGTTAAGCGGTGCATTAAATGCACCCTGTCAGCCTATAGAGTTAGGTAAGATAGCACTATTTGTTGTCTTATCAGTGTCTAATGACTGATTTGCCACTGTGGTGACCCCTTAACGTGTAAAAGGAGGCCCATGGCAATGGAAGAAGGGGTTCACGAGGTTAGAGAGTTGCATAACTCACACCCTCATATGCACGTAGTCACTGTCGCCCTGAGGCAACCCTTGCTGGGAGAGTGTACTACGCTCCACCACCACATTTCCACCGTCAATCCACCAAAGAAGGAGTAGGGTTTTACGCCTCGTGGTGGCCCGAACCTAGGTAAAACTTCCCACGTGATCTCTGTTGTGCTGCCTCACGTTCGTCTGCTCTTTGTTCAACGCGACTCCCCCCTGCCGAACCAGCAAGGGGGCATCCTGGTCCCATAGGTGGCCGTGGTTTCCCGTGACACCAAGTGTTTGAGTTGGCCACAGGTGAGCTATGCGTGAGTGTGTCAACTTGGCAAGTTTCTGGGCAGAAACTTGTGAGGTTAACTGAGAAAGATTTACCAGGGTTTCAGGGCCGATCTTTGGAGGTTAAGGGTTTCTTAGGAGGGTAATGAAGCCCTAAAATTTCCAGCTTCATTGAACCAAGGAAAAACACACTTCCTTTGTAAACTGTATTTTCTAGCTAGAACAGAAAATATTTTCTGTAGCAAAAATATTCCAAAGAACTATGAAATATTTTTGCATAGGGAGGTGTGGCAAGGTCCAAAGAATATTCAAGAATTTTCTCAGAATTTTATGGCCAAGAAAAATGAGGGTTGCTTTGGAGCATATGTTGTTGAAGTGATAATCAAGGACATGCCCAAGTGGTTAAGTCCAACTGAGTTGATTCAAAACCTCAAATTCAAATCAAATCATAAAGAATTCCAGAAAAAGAAGGAGGGTAAAACCAGGGTGTCACACCAATGAAGCGTGAGTAGTTTACCTCAAACCTACGTGTCCATAGCTAGTAGCTAGATGGCTTCTTCTCTCTCTTAGATTCTCAATACCATGTTCTCCTCGATGTTCTTGGAGATCTATCCGATGTAATCTTCATTTGTGGTGTGTTTGTCGAGATCCGATGAATAGTGGATTTATGATTAGATTATCTATGAACATTATTTGAATCATTTTTGAATTCTTATATGCATGATTTGATATCTTTGTATTCCTCGTTGAATTATTGGTTTGGCTTGGCCAACTAGATTGGTTTTTCTTGCAACGGGAGAGGTGCTTAGCTTTGGTTTCAATCTTGCATGATTTACCCTGTGACGAAGTAGGGGTAGCAAGACACGTATTGAATTGTTGCCATCAAGGACAAAAAGATGGAGTTTTCATCATATTGCTTGAGTTAATTCCTCTACATCATGTCATCTTACTTAAGGCATTACTCTGTTCTCTATGAACTTAATACTCTAGCATGCCAAATAGCGGGCGATGTGTGGAGTAATAGTAGTAGATGCAGGCAGGACTCGGTCTACTTGACACGGACGTGATGCCTATATACATAATGATTGCCTTGGATATCGTCATAACTTTGTGATTTTCTATTAATTGCTCGACAGTAGTTTGTTCACCCACCGTATTATTTGCCTTCAAGAGAGAAGCCTCTAGTGAAACCTATGGCCCCGGGTATATTTTCCATCATATTTGTTTCTGATCTACTTTTTTGCAATCTTTTATTTTCAGATCTATAAACTAAAAAACCAAAAAAAAATAGTTATCTTTTACTTAGTTTTATCTATCTCTATCAGATCTCACCTTTGCAAGTGACCGTGATGGGAGTGACAACCCCTTTATCGCATTGGGTGCAAGTGTTTGATTGTTTGTGTAGTTGCATCTATTGGGGACTTGCGCGTTTCTCCTACTGGATTAATACGTTGGTTCTTAACTGAGGGAAATACTATCTCTACTGTGCTGCATCATCCTTTCCTTTTCAAGGGAAAAACCAATGCAAGCTGAAGAAGTAGCTGGAAGAATTTCTGGCACCGTTGTCGGGGAGATCTATGTCAAGCCTACCAAGTACCCATCATAAACGCTCATCTCTTGCATTACATTATTTGCCATTTGCCTCTCGTTTTCCTCTCCCCCACTTCTAAAACGATTTTCAAATAAATACAACAAGATTTGCCTCTTTATTCGCCCTTTTTTCCGTTTGTTTGTTCGCTTGCTTTTTGTTTGCTTGTGTGTTAGATTGCTTGCTTTGTCACGATGTCTCAAGAGAATACCAAGTTGTGTGATTTTTTCAATACTAATAATAATGATTTTATTAGTACTCCGATTCCTCCCGCCACTAGTGCGGAATCTTATGAAATTATTTCCGCTTTGCTGAATCTTGTTATGAATTTTATTAGTACTTCGATTGCTCCCGCCACTAGTACTCTGATTGTTTGATTGTTTGTGTATATGCATCTTTACGTGTATGTGCATGCTGGTTTCTATAGGAGGTTTATTAAAGACTTCTCTAAAATTTCTAGGCCTCTCGCTAATCTCTTGCAAAAAGATGTTCTTTTTATTTTTGATGATGATTGTGTAGAAACATTTGAAATACTTAAGAAAGCCTTTATTTCTGCACCTATTGTTCAGCCACCTAATTGGAATTTACCCTTTGAAATTATGTACGATGCTAGTGATTATGTTGTTGGTGTTGTTCTAGAGCACAAAGTTGATAAGAAATTGAATGTTATTCATTATGCTTGTAAAACTCTACATAGTGCCCAGCGAAATCATGCTACTAGTGAAAAGTAATTTTTAGCAGTTGTTTTCGCTTGTGATAAGTTTTGATCTTATATTGTTGATTCCAAAGTAACTGTTCACACTGATCATGCTGCTATTAAATATCTTATGAAAAAAATAATGATGCTAAACCTAGACTTTTTAGATCGGTTCTCTTGTTAAAAGAATTTGATTTGCATATTATTGATAGAAAGGGAGATGAGAACCCCGTTGCAGACAACTTGTCTAGATTATAAAATGTTCTTGATGACACAATGCCTATTGATGATAGCTTTCCTAATGAACATAGCTGTCATAAATGCTTCTTGTAATACTCCATGGTATGCTGATTATGTTAATTATGTTGTTACTAAATTTATACCACCTAGTTGCACATACCAGCAAAAGAAAATGTTTTTCTATGATTTAAGACATTACTTTTGGGATGACCCACATCTTTATAAAGAAGGTGTAGATGGTGTTATTAGGCGTTGTGTACCTGAGCATGAACAGGAACAGATCCTACACAAGTGTCACTCCGAGGCTTACAGAGGACACCACGCTGGAGATAGAACTTCACACAAGGTATTGCAATCTGGTTTTTATTGGCCTACTCTCTTCAAGGATGCTCGTATGTTTGTCTTGTCTTGTGATGAATGCCAAAGAATTGGTAATATTAGTACACGTTAGGACATGCCTATGAACTATTCACTTGTTATTGAACCATCTGATATTTGGGGCTTTGATTATATGGGACCTTTTCCTTCCTCTAACGGGTATACACATATTTTAGTTGCTGTTGATTATGTTACTAAGTGGGTAGAAGTTATTCCAACTAGTAGTGTTGATCATAATACCTCTATTAAGATGCTTAAAGAAGTTATTTTTCCGAGGTTTGGAGTCCCTAGATATTTAATGACTGATGGTGGTTCACATTTTATTCATGGTGCTTTCCATAAATTTCTTGCTAAATATGGTGTCAACCATAGAACTGCATCTCCATATCATCCTAGTGGTCAAGTAGAATTAAGTAATAGAGAGACTAAATTGATTTTGCAATAGACTGTTAATAGATCTAGAAAGAATTGGTTCGAGAAACTTGATGATGCATTATGGGCTTATAGAACTGCTTATAAAAATCCTTTGGGTATGTCTCTGTATAAAATGGTTTATGAAAAGGCTTGTCACTTACCTCTCGTACTAGAACATAAGGCATACTGGGCTAATAAAGAGCTCAATTATGATTTCAAACTTGCCGGTGAGAAGAGGTTGTTTGACATTAGCTCGCTTGATAAATGGAGAACCCAAGCCTGTGAGAATGCCAAGTTGTTTAAATAAAAGGTTAAAAGATGGCATGACAACAGGATACAAAAGCATGAGCTTAATGTAGGTGATCATGTTTTGCTATACAACTCTCGTTTAAGATTTTTTGCAGGAAAACTTCTCTCCAAATGGGAAGGTCCTTACATTATCAAGGAGTTCTATCGTTCTGATGCCATAAAAATCAACAACGCCAAAGGGCACAAATCTGAAGGTGGCAAATGGTCAAAGAATCAAACATTATATCTCAGGTAATCCCATAAATGTTGAGACCAATATAGTTGACACCGTAACTGGAGGAGTACATAAGGGACACTTTCCAGAACGTTTCAGACTCCGAAAAGGAATAGGTGTGTGGTACGGTAAGTGAATCGACTCCAAAACTATTCTAATAGCAATTTTTCTCCGTTTTGGAATATTTAAATAATTAGGAAAATTAAAAGTAGTATGAAAGAGACACGAGGAGACCACAAGGGTGGAGGGCGTGCCCTACCCCCTGGGCGGGCCCCCCTTCCTTGTGGCAACCTCGTGTGCCCTCCGGACTCCGTTTTCTTGCACAATACTTATTTTGGTCGGCAAAAATTCATTATATAATCTCCTGAAGGTTTTCACCACCGTACCACAACAAAATCCTCTGTTCTT
Source organism: Triticum aestivum (assembly GCF_018294505.1). Taxonomy (NCBI): domain Eukaryota; kingdom Viridiplantae; phylum Streptophyta; class Magnoliopsida; order Poales; family Poaceae; genus Triticum; species Triticum aestivum. The sequence goes on from NC_057795.1 coordinate 252,594,667, forward strand.
GTTTCGAGCTGTTTTCTGTCAGAGTTTTCAAGGCCAGACATCATGCCGTCTCCCTCCTCCAACAATGGTGGCGAGGATGCTTGGCTAATGAAAATGGAGATTAAGAGAGAAGAACTTGGGCAAACCAATGAGGTTGATAAGATCAAGAAGGCACGGGAGATCAAGTTCCTCTTGTACAAAAAGAAGGCATCCTTCTACCATAGTACAATCATCTTACCCCTACTGAAATTGAAGCTTTTAAGATCATTGAAATAGTTTGTGTGCAAAATAAATATCTCACCCATGAAAATATTCTGTTGCAAGAGCATATCATCACCCTCCAGAGCATCATTCGTATACTGGAGTATCTCCTGCGCTCGAAGTGTGGCACTACATCAACAACTCCATCATCACCACCTCCGAAGCAAGAGACATAAATACATGGTTATGGGCACTCTCCTTGGCAATTGCCAAGCTTGGGGGAGGTGCCCGGTATCGCATCGCAATCACACCTCTAACTTTATTGTTTTTCTTAGTTCGACCCTTTTGGTTATCTCTTGATCTAATAGAATAAAGTTTTAGTATGATCTAGCTTTGAGTATTGTTTTGATATCTATCTATGTAATCGAGTCCGTGAGTTATATATAATAAAGAGTAGTTTTGAGTTGAGGGCTTTGCTATCTTGCTATGATCTTGAGGGAATTAAAGAAAGAATAAAACTAAATAAAAAGATCATATATTGATCTTATGGAGAGTAATGACTTCACATATAAAGAGTATGATGAATAAAAGTTGTTGAGAGTTGACAAACATAGTTTTGGTCATTGCTGCAATTAATAGGAAGTAATAAAGAAAGAGAGGCTTCACGTATAAATATACTATCTTGGACATCTTTTGTAACTGTGATCACTCATTAAAATATGACATGCTAAAAAGTTAATGTCGACAAGGAAGACAACATAATGGGTTATGTTTTCTTATACCCGAATAGAAGTTATATCGTCATGGATCATCCAACATGTTGAGCTTGCCTTTCCCTCTCATGCTAGCCAAATTCTTTGCACCAAGTAGAGATACTACTTGTGCTTCCAAACACCCCGTAAACCAATTTTGCCATGACAGTCCACTGTACCTACTTATGGATTGAGTAAGATCCTTCAAGTAAGTTTTCATCGGTGCAAGCAATAAAAATTGCTCTCCAAATATGTATGATCTATTAGTGTGAATAAAATAAGCTTTATATGAACTTGTGATATGGAAGAAATAAAAGTGACGGACTCCATAATAAAGTTCTTTATCACAAACGGCAATATAAAGTGACGTTCTTTTGCATTAAGATTTTGTGCATCCAACCATAAAAGCGCATGACAACCTCTTCTTCCCTCTGCGAAGGGCCTATCTTTTATTTTTACCTTCTACCCTTATACAAGAGTCATGGTGATCTTCACCTTTCCTTTTTACACTTTTTCCTTTGGCAAGCACTATGTGTTGGAGAGATCCGGATATATATATATTCACTCGGATGAAAGTTTTCATAAAGTATTATTGTTGACATTACCCTTGAGGTAAAAGGATGGGAGGCGAAACTATAAGCCCCTATCTTTCTCTGTGTCCGATTGAAACTTTGTACCCAGAAGTATCGTGTGAGTGTTCACAATTGTAAAAGAGTAAATGATAGTTGAGTATGTGGACTTGCTGAAAAGCTCTTATTGACTCTTTCCGATGTTATGATAAATTGCAGTTGCTTGAATGACTGAGATCATAGTTTGTTAGTTTTCAATGAAGTTTCTGATTCATACTTTACCTTGTGAATGAATTGTTACTTTAGCATAATAAATTACTTGGCAATATATGTTGTTGTTCTGAAGATGATCATGATACCCTCATGTTCGTATTTTATTTTATCGACACCTCTATCTCTAAGCATGTGGACATATTATTCGATATCAGCTTTCGCTTGAGGACAAGCGAGGTCTAAGCTTGGGGGAATTGATACGTCCATTTTGCATCATGCTTTTATATTGATATTGATTGCATTATGGGCTGTTATTACACGTTATATCACAATACTTATGCCTATTCTCTCTTATTTTACAAAGTTTACATGAAGAGAGAGAATGCCGGCACGTGGAATTCTGGACTGGAAAAGGAGCAAATATTAGAGACCTATTCTGCACAACTCCAAAAGTCCTGATACTTCACGGAGAATATTTTTGGAAAATATAAAAAATATTGGGCGCAGAAAGCACTAGAGAGGGTCCACCTGCCATCCACAAGGATGGAGGGCACGCCCTACCCCCTGGGCGCGCCTCTGGTCTTGTGGGCCCCCTGGCAGGCCCTCGAGGCCCATCTTCTGCTATATGGTTTGTTTTGACCTGGAAAAAATGAGAAGGAAGCTTTCGGGACAAAGCGCCGCCGTCTCAAGGCGGAACCTGGGCAGAACCAATCTAGGGCTCCGGCGGAGCTGTTCTGCCGGGGAAACATCCCTCCGGGAGGGGGCAATTATCGCCATCATCATCGTCGTCGATGCTCCCATCGAGAGGTCAATCTCCATCAACATCTTCACTAGCAACATCTACTCTCAAACCCTAGTTCATCTCTTGTATCCAATCTCTGTCTCAAAACCTCAGATTGGTACCTGTGGGTTGCTAGTAGTGTTGATTACTCGTTGTAGTTGATGCTAGTTGGTTTATTCGGTGGAAGATCATATGTTCAGATCCTTAATGGTAATTAATAATCCTCTGATTATTGACATGAATATGCTTTTTGAGTAGTTACATTTGTTCCTGAGGACATGGGAGAAGTCTTGTTATAAGTAATCATGTGAATTTGGTATTCGTTCGATATTTTGATGAGATGTATGTTGTCTCTCCTCTAGTGGTGTTCTGTGAACGTCGACTACATGACACTTCACCATGATTTGGGCCTAGGGGAAGGCATTGGGAAGTAATAAGTATATGATGGGTTGCTAGAGTGACTGAAGCTTAAACCCTAGTTTATGCATTGCTTCGTAAGGGGATGATTTGGATCCATATGTTTCATGCTATGGTTAGGTTTACCTTAATTCATCTCTCGTAGTTGCGGATGCTTGTGACAGGGTTAATGATAAGTGGGAGGCTTGTCCAAGGAAGGTCAACACCCAAGCACCGGTCCACCCACATATCAAATTCTCAAAGTAACGAACACAAATCATATGATCATGATGAAAACTAACTTGACAATAATTCCCATGTGTCCTCGGGAGCGCTTTGCTTTATATAAGAGTTCGTCCAGGCTTGTCCTTTGCTACAAAAAGGATTGGGCCACCTTGCTGCACCTTGTTTAGTTTTGTTACTTGTTACCCGTTACGAAATATCTTATCACACAACTATCTGTTACTGGTAATTTCAGTGCTTGCAGAGAATACCTTGCTGAAAACCGCTTGTCATTCCTTCTGTTCCTTGTTGGGTTCGACACTCTTACTTATCCAAAGGACTATGATAGATCCCCTATACTTGTGGGTCATCATGCCCTGCCTTGTGGCCCCCTCGGGAGTCCCCTAAGCTACTTCTTCTTCCTATTTATTCACTTATATTCCAGAACCCTCAGAGATATCCACGAAAATACATTTCCACCGCCGCAGGTCTCTAACCTCGTTAGATCCCATCTAGAGGCCTTTTCCGGTACTCTTTCGGAGGGGGGTTCGATCACGGAGGGAATCTACATCATACCTATTGCCCTTCCAATTGTGGCACCGCGGCTCAGAGCAACCGGTTTACCTTGCATTACCAGCCCAGAGATCTAGTCTTCTGGCAACACACAAAACTTGCTGCAGATGCTAGCGGAAACATAGGTTCGATACTATATCAAGAGGCCAAGCAGCACACATGGTGCGGCTGAACAATATGTACATTATTTAATGAACATGAAGAGGGCCTCGATCACGGCAACTACGTGGCAGCGGTGTCGGTGTCAAAACCGGCGGATCTCGGGTAGGGGGTCCCGAACTATGCATCTATGGCTAATGGTAACAGGAGGTGGGGGACACGATGTTTACCCAGGTTCGGGCCCTCTCTATGGAGGTAATACCCTACTTCCTGCTTGATTGATCTTGATGATATGAGTATTACAAGAGTTGATCTACCACGAGATCGTAGAGGCTAAAACCTAGAAGCTAGCCTATGATTATGATTGTTCTTGTCCTACGGACTAAACCCTCCGGTTTATATAAACATCAGAGGGGGCTAGGGTTACACAGAGTCAGTTACAAAAAAGGAAATCTACATATCCGAATTGCCAAGCTTGCCTTCCACGCAAAGGAGAGTCCCACCCGGACACGGGACAAAGTCTTCAATCTTGTATCTTCATAGTCCAACAGTCCAGCATAAGTATATTGTTCGGCTGTTCGAGGACCCCCTAATCCAGGACTCCCTCGGTAGCCTCTGAACCAGGCTTCAATGAGGATGAGTCCGGCATGCAGATTGTCTCCGGCATTGCAAGGCGGGTTCCTTCTCCGAATACTCCAAAGAAGATCCTGAACACAAGAATCGTGTCCGGCTCTGCAAAACAAATCCCATATACCACCGTAGAGAACACAATATTCCACAAGTCTAATCTTCTGACAATTTTACCATAGCGTGACATCACGCCGTGGCCCGGTCATTAATCGAACCGTTTTCTCAACCTGCCACCTCACATCTTGCGAGGCGGTTTTATTGGCACGTCTTGTCGAAGCAGAGATCGTGTCCCCTTATCACGGGATTTTCATCAATACGGGTGTGGGTAACCCAACCGCGCCATTAAAATGGTGCTTGGGGAATAAGCGAGTTTCCAGGGCAAGTGGGGAGGCGCATGATCCCTGCTGCCTTTATAAGGAGATAAGGATTCCCCTTTTTCACTCACGCCTCCTCTTCCTCTTGATGAGGACATGACTACCTTGGATATGACAAAAAATATTGCATATATGCATATTTGTCAGGTGATTTCTAGTGCAAACTATTCAATAATCTATTTATGTTATCCAGAACAAAAATACTTCACACACTTTTGTGTTTTGTCTAATTGCAGGTGTATGGGACATTTGTACAATCCACATATGAAGATAAGGAAGAAAGATATGTTTATTTGCTGTCCAAAAAGTTCTCTCACGTCACTTTTGGCCCAAGAGAAGATAGAGTCCAAGTCTCTCACGTTCTGGATTCAGATTCGGACTGCACAGACACACCTGACTCAAAACGCACACAAGTTTTTCATACAGACTCCGAATTGGGTGATTCTTTTTCTGTTGGAAACTAGATTTCGTGCACTTTCCAGCCCAATTGGAATCACCTTCAAATTCGTCCGGAGCATTGAGTTGTGGACGAAACAATCTGATGCTGCAGCAGAATCCGAGTCAAACTACAAGTCCAAAGGTGTTACATCACCTCCACTTGGGCCCATTGGCCTTGTACGACCTAGATTTAGTTTTAGGCTGCCTTGGGACGTCCTCCCACCTCCTTGGCCACCACCCCTTGCTCCTATATAAGTAGATCCATCTAGTAGCTTTTCCTTGGGATTTGTTTAGTTAAAAGTTAGCCAACGCAACTTCGTGTACTTTGTTTGTGTCCAACGACCAGACCAAGACCGCTTTCGGATCCCCACCTTTATCAATACTTCATACATATTTGCAATATTCAGATTGCTTTTATCATATTCTTGCTCGTTCTTCGATTGCTTGCAGGAATAGACCTTCGTGGTCAGGTTGATCGTGCACCGGCGTGGTCAATAACCTCTGGAGATTGGTTTAGCGATTGCTAAGGCGCAACGTCGTGCACGTTTGTAGTCGGATCGTCAAAGTCGTCTCCACCAAATCGATAGTTACCATCTCATCAAAAGATCGGGACACCCCGCCTCTATCAAGTGGTATCAGTTTTCAGGTTGCTCGGTGAGAATTTCCAGTTTTCCTAGATTAGATTTACTTTCTTACCTATTGTCCAAGAAAAAGCCACAAAAATGAGTTAGATCTATTCATCCTTGGTCCAAGCCAGTCTGAGCCTTTGCAATTTTCTTTTCATTGATTGCATAGTTGAATTATCGATTGCATCGTCGTGTCGAGTTGCTGGTCTTAGTGTCTAGTTCGTTTAGAGTTTCGAGTTCTGTTCACATTAGTCTCGCCACCGCTGCATCATTATCTCTTCCGCTGTCCACCACCCATCCATCAATTTCCACCACGTGCTACCCACCATTCATTGTCATAATAATAGTTGAGATCGTTCACATCTTCACTTGATCCAATCTGCATCTTATCTAGTTTGTTTTGGAAAGAGGGAGAAAAAAAGAGAGAAAAAAAAAGAGAGAAAAAAAAGAGAGAAAAAAAGGAAAAAAAAAGTCAGAGAAAAAAAAAGGAGAGAAAGAAAAAAATAAGTGTGAGGAAAAAAAAGAGAGAAGAAAAAAAAACAAAAAAATCGGCACAAACTTTTTCAGAGGAAAGTTGGAGACAAAGTTGTTGATATATCCTGCTTGGCTGTTGTTTCACCTCATTATCTTCACTGCTGTTGTGATCTTCACTTATATCTTGCTGTCAAGAGCTACTTAGTATCCTTCATTGATGCTAGTTGTGCTACGCCGTGACCTCATTAGTGTTCTAGTCTCGCGTCTCTAGTCCGGTCTAGCCTAGGACCAGCACAGTACCGTCGTTGAGCGTTTATTCAACATTGCATCTTTGAATTGATTATTGCTAATCTTTTGCTACCATATATAGCCAACCCAGCTCCACATATTTCTACACCGTGTATACGTACGCTCCCCTGGCAATCGCTTTACTCAATATTCGGAGTTACTTGACACCGCTGGTTGCCGATCACCGCCTGCTGCATGGTAAGAACTTGTAAGACATTGATATTTGCTTTACTGTGAGCGTTTTACCACCACATCCTAGTAGTTATAGGAACATTATTTTTGGGTTTTGTTTCTTGTTCTACTAATCATGACAGGATCCAGAGTCAATTCATGGGCTTTGTCGATCGCGGGAGACGTGCCACCACCTTTGCAAATACCACAACCGTCACGAGAGGTGCACAAACATCCAAATGCACATGATCAGGTTAATGTATCTATACCACCATTTAATGGCCGTTTTAAACCTGCTTTAT
>NC_057795.1:252601919-252633862 GCF_018294505.1 Triticum aestivum
TAACAAAATATTATGATGATTTACAAACTACCTTGTTGCATTCCTCTTTAGAAGAAAGTGAAGATGCTTTTATGGATAGATTTTGGGGAGGATTAAACCGTGATATTCAAGAGATACTAATTCATGAAGAGTGTTATCCTATGGACCATTTGTTTCATCTTGCTTGCAAAGCTGAACAGGAAATAAAACGACGTGTTGGCCACGAGGAGAACAAGCGCACGGTGCACATTCCAAGAGTTGATATGATTGTTCCTTCAACTACTAGGCATACTATGACAACCACATCCGTTGTTGTCAGGACTACATCACCTCCACCATGTGACACATCGCCCCCGAGAGTGGCTACATCATCTGAGTTGATCATAAGAGGTAATGACAAAGGTACTGATCTTCCATCTCTACATGAGAATGATGAATGCATTGTCAATTTGAATGCACCATCTTATGAGCTATCCACTACTTTGATCACACCACCTATTTTAGAGGACTACGTTGATAATTTGACTTTGCCATGTGATCAAACAACTGAAATACCAACAATTTTGAGTGCACCCATTGAATTAACTATTGATGCAAAAGAACCAATGTTTAATCATTTTGATATGACCTCTAATCTTGGTGATGATTCTGTGTTGAATGACTTATTGCATGTTTGCTTATTTAAGCATGTTGTAGCATGTAAATTTGATGCAAGTAAGGTTTATTCACCAATGTTGGGATGGTTTAATGATGAACATTGTCAATCTTTTGAAATGAATAAGAGCTTCACTTATATGTGCAAACTGAGTTGCAATATTTTCATGCCTTCTACTTCTTGTGCTAATTTTTTGTCTTTAGATTTTATGAACTATGCAAGTTACTCATCTATTCATGTGTCATATATGCAAAAATCAAGGGAAGTAAAAATGGATGACATATACATATACAACATGTACACCTTGTCTCTTTTGTTAGCCACATTTCAGATTAAGCAACGTCGAGGACGGCTTTATTTTCAAGAAGGGGAGGATGATGAGGACATGACTACCTTGGATATGACCAAAAATATTGCATATATGCATATTTGTCAGGTGATTTCTAGTGCAAACTATTCAATAATCTATTTATGTTATCCAGAACAAAAATACTTCACACACTTTTGTGTTTTGTCTAATTGCAGGTGTATGGGACATTTGTACAATCCACATATGAAGATAAGGAAGAAAGAGATGTTTATTTGCTGTCCAAAAAGTTCTCTCACGTCACTTTTGGCCCAAGAGAAGATAGAGTCCAAGTCTCTCACGTTCTGGATTCAGATTCGGACTGCACAGACATACCTGACTCAAAACGCACACAAGTTTTTCATACGGACTCCGAATTGGGTGATTCTTTTTTTGTTGGAAACTAGATTTCGTGCACCTTCCAACCCAATTGGAATCACCTTCAAATTCGTCCGGAGCGTTGAGTTGTGGACGAAACAATCTGATGCTGCAGCAGAATCCGAGTCAAACTACAAGTCCAAAGGTGTTACATCACCTCCACTTGGGCCCATTGGCCTTGTACGACCTAGATTTAGTTTTAGGCTGCCTTGGGACGTCCTCCCACCTCCTAGGCCGCCACCCCTTGCTCCTATATAAGTAGATCCATCTAGTAGCTTTTACTTGGGATTTGTTTAGTTAAAAGTTAGCCATTGCAACTTCGTGTACTTCGTTTGTGTCCAACGACCAGACCAAGACCGCTTACGGATCCCCACCTTTATCAATACTTCATATATACTCGCAATATTCAGATTGCTTTTATCATATTCTTGCTTGTTCTTCGATTGCTTGCAGGAATAGACCTTCGTGGTCAGGTTGATTGTGCTCCAGCATGGTCAATAACCTTTCGGAGTTGGTTTAGCGATTGCTAAGGCGCAACGTCGTGCACGTTTGTAGTCGGATCGTCAAAGTCATCTTCACCAAATCGATAGTTATCATCTCATCGAAAGATCGGGACACCCCCGCCTCTATCAAGTGGTATCAGTTTTCAGGTTGCTCGGTGAGAATTTCCAGTTTTCCTAGATTAGATTTATTTTCTTACCTATTGTCCAAGAAAAAGCCACAAAAAAGAGTTAGATCTATTCATCCTTGGTCCAAGCCAGTCTGAGCCTTTGCAATTTTCTATTCATTGCTTGCATAGTTGAATTATCGGTTGCATCGTCCTGTTAGTTGCTGGTCTTAGTGTCTAGTTCTTTTAGAGTTTCGAGTTCTGTTCACATTAGTCACGCCGCCGCTGCATCATTATCCCTTCCGCTGTCCACCATCCCATCCATTAATTTTCACCACGTGCTACGCACCATTCATTGTCATAATAATAGTTGAGATCGTTCACATCTTCACTTGATCCAATCTGCATCTTATCTAGTTTGTTTTGGAAAGAGGGAGAAAAAAAAGAGAGAAAAAAAACGAGAGAAAAAAAAAGGAAAAAAAAAGTCAGAGAAAAAAAAAGGAGAGAAAGAAAAAAAAGTGTGAGGAAAAAAAGAGAGAAGAAAAAAAAATCGGCACAAACTTTTTCAGAGGAAAGTTGGAGACAAAGTTGTTGATATATCCTGCTTGGCTGTTGTTTCACCTCATTATCTTCACTGCTGTTGTGATCTTCACTTATATCTTGCTGTCAAGAGCTACTTAGTATCCTTCATTGATGCTAGTTGTGCTACGCCGTGACCTCATTAGTGTTCTAGGCTCGCGTCTCTAGTCCGGTCTAGCCTAGGACCAGCACAGTACCGTCGTTGAGCGTTTATTCAACATTGCATCTTTGAATTGATTATTGCTAATCTTTTGCTACCATATATAGCCAACCCAGCTCCACATATTTCTACACCGTGTATACGTACGCTCCCTTGGCAATCGCTTTACTCAATATTCGGAGTTACTTGACACCGCTGGTTGCCGATCACCGCCTGCTGCATGGTAAGAACTTGTAAGACATTGATATTTGCTTTACTGTGAGCGTTTTACCACCACATCCTAGTAGTTATAGGAACATTATTTTTGGGTTTTGTTTCTTGTTCTACTAATCATGACAGGATCCAGAGTCAATTCATGGGCTTTGTCGATCGCGGGAGACGTGCCACCACCTTTGCAAATACCACAACCGTCACGAGAGGTGCACAAACATCCAAATGCACATGATCAGGTTAATGTATCTATACCACCATTTAATGGCCGTTTTAAACCTGCTTTATATATTGAATGGGAGTTCGACATAAAAAATATATTTGCTTCCCATAATTTCAATGAACATAACAAGGTTAAGGTTGCGGTTGGTTCTTTCACTGGTTATGCTTTGGTTTGGTGGAGTGAATATTGTCGGTTACACCCTGATTATATACCTACTACTTGGGATGATTTGAAACTTGCCATGCGACATACTTTCGTCCCTGATTATTATACTCGTGACATGATTAAGAAGTTGCAACACTTAAAACAAGGTAGTGAAACTATAACAAAATATTATGATGATTTACAAACTACCTTGTTGCATTCCTCTTTAGAAGAAAGTGAAGATGCTTTTATGGATAGATTTTGGGGAGGATTAAACCGTGATATTCAAGAGATACTAATTCATGAAGAGTGTTATCCTATGGACCATTTGTTTCATCTTGCTTGCAAAGCTGAACAGGAAATAAAACGACGTGTTGGCCACGAGGAGAACAAGCGCACGGTGCACATTCCAAGAGTTGATATGATTGTTCCTTCAACTACTAGGCATACTATGACAACCACATCCGTTGTTGTCAGGACTACATCACCTCCACCATGTGACACATCGCCCCCGAGAGTGGCTACATCATCTGAGTTGATCATAAGAGGTAATGACAAAGGTACTGATCTTCCATCTCTACATGAGAATGATGAATGCCTTGTCAATTTGAATGCACCATTTGATGAGCTACCCACTACTTTGATCACACCACCTATTTTAGAGGACTACGTTGATAATTTGACTTTGCCATGTGATCAAACAACTGAAATACCAACAATTTTGAGTGCACCCATTGAATTAACTATTGATGCAAAAGAACCAATGTTTAATCATTTTGATATGACCTCTAATCTTGGTGATGATTCTGTGTTGAATGACTTATTGCATGTTTGCTTATTTAAGCATGTTGTAGCATGTAAATTTGATGCAAGTAAGGTTTATTCACTAATGTTGGGATGGTTTAATGATGAACATTGTCAATCTTTTGAAATGAATAAGAGCTTCACTTATATGTGCAAACTGAGTTGCAATATTTTCATGCCTTCTACTTCTTGTGCTAATTTTTTGGCTTTAGATTTTATGAACTATGCAAGTTACTCATCTATTCATGTGTCATATATGCAAAAATCAAGGGAAGTAAAAATGGATGACATATACATATACAATATGTACACCTTGTCTCTTTTGTTAGCCACATTTCAGATTAAGCAACGCCGAGGACGGCTTTATTTTCAAGAAGGGGAGGATGATGAGGACATGACTACCTTGGATATGACAAAAAATATTGCATATATGCATATTTGTCAGGTGATTTCTAGTGCAAACTATTCAATAATCTATTTATGTTATCCAGAACAAAAATACTTCACACACTTTTGTGTTTTGTCTAATTGCAGGTGTATGGGACATTTGTACAATCCACATATGAAGATAAGGAAGAAAGATATGTTTATTTGCTGTCCAAAAAGTTCTCTCACGTCACTTTTGGCCCAAGAGAAGATAGAGTCCAAGTCTCTCACGTTCTGGATTCAGATTCGGACTGCACAGACACACCTGACTCAAAACGCACACAAGTTTTTCATACAGACTCCGAATTGGGTGATTCTTTTTCTGTTGGAAACTAGATTTCGTGAACTTTCCAGCCCAATTGGAATCACCTTCAAATTCGTCCGGAGCATTGAGTTGTGGACGAAACAATCTGATGCTGCAGCAGAATCCGAGTCAAACTACAAGTCCAAAGGTGTTACATCACCTCCACTTGGGCCCATTGGCCTTGTACGACCTAGATTTAGTTTTAGGCTGCCTTGGGACGTCCTCCCACCTCCTTGGCCGCCACCCCTTGCTCCTATATAAGTAGATCCATCTAGTAGCTTTTCCTTGGGATTTGTTTAGTTAAAAGTTAGCCAACGCAACTTCGTGTACTTTGTTTGTGTCCAACGACCAGACCAAGACCGCTTTCGGATCCCCACCTTTATCAATACTTCATACATATTTGCAATATTCAGATTGCTTTTATCATATTCTTGCTCGTTCTTCGATTGCTTGCAGGAATAGACCTTCGTGGTCAGGTTGATCGTGCACCGGCGTGGTCAATAACCTCTGGAGATTGGTTTAGCGATTGCTAAGGCGCAACGTCGTGCACGTTTGTAGTCGGATCGTCAAAGTCGTCTCCACCAAATCGATAGTTACCATCTCATCAAAAGATCGGGACACCCCGCCTCTATCACCTCTGCTCATCCATTCTCGAGCTCCAACGCCCAAGCTTTCACCTTCTCTGCAAAATCATTCTGAACATGTCCGGAGCGGGAGGCAAGTGGATGGCCTCCTCCGTCATGAAGGAGGACATCAAAAAGCTCCGGGAGGCCATATACCTGTCCGCAAACATCGCGCATCGGCTTCCGGCCGAATGGCAGATCATCCCTACCCCGAAACCCAAGGAAAGGGTAGTATTCCTCTCTCATTTTGTCCACGGGTTGGGATTCCCTCCACCCGCTTGTCCGCGGACTAATGTTCTACTATGTGCTGGACTTCCATGATCTGGCCCCCAACTTCATCCTCAACATCTCGGCGTTTATCGTCGTGTGCGAGGCCTTCCTCCGCATCACGCCCCACTTCGGCCTATGGCTGAAGACCTTCAACGTGAAGCCAAAGGTGTGGGCGGCCAGCAAGCAGAGTGTGGGGGCGCCATGGTGGGCAAGATGCCCAATGTCACCTTGCCCGAGGGCTCCTTTGTGGAGACTGTGAAGGGGTGGCAATCGGGGTGGTTGTACATCACCGAGCCGCGCGACGCCAACTCGGCGGCGACCCCTGAGTTATGATCTGGCGTCCCCATGTGGCTCACCTCCTGGAAAGAGAAGGGCTTACCCTGGGGCTCAGCAGAAGAGCTGAAAGGACTTCAGACCTGCGTCCAAAATATGATAGGCCAGAAAATCAAGCTCGTCAACATGGTCCAGGTTATGCTCCTCCGCCGGATCCTTCCGTGTCAGAGACGGGTTTGCAATCTGTGGGAGTTCGACCCGGCCGAACACCAGATGCTGCAAGGGCTCTTCGGCACGACGAACAAAGACGTCTGGAAGGTGCTCTTCAAGGCCACCGAGGTACCACCGCCCATAACCGAAGATCGTGGACTCGGCGCAAAGCACCCAGCCAATCCGATAAGTTTTCATACTTTGCAAGATATGCCTTTTACCAGCACATCCACGGGAGGTATCTAAGCCTCCATGCCGATTGTACAGGCATGGGTAGCGATAGTGGAGCAGATCGACTATCCGGCTCCGCTACCTGAAGATCTCGAATCGCCTCTTCTAACGAAGATGTTGTTTCCGGCGCCTTACGAGGTGCCGGAGAAGAAGACCAAGAAGGCGGCCACGGGGACCAGAGAAGGTCTCTGGCGCAAGGTCGCATCGGACAGGACATCTGAAGACACCGGGACACACTCCTCCATCGAAGACGAGGAGGGGGAGGAGGAGGAAATTCATCCCCCCACCGGGGGAAGAAAGAAGAGGAAGGTTGGCCCGCACGTGGAGGCCGAGGTGTCCAAAAAGGGAAGAACCTTCCTTCCGGACTACTCCACCGCGGCCACCAACAGCGGCGAGGAGTGGGAGCCCAGGGATAAGCCCCTGGCTAAGTCGTAAGTATCCGAACACAATAATATTTCCGGTATGTTTGCTCTACCGCTTCTTATCATGCCAAACATGCACCTGTAGTCCGGCGAAATCCAGCATCGAGATATCCTCCTCTTCGGAGGGGTCTCTGGGCCCGTCGGCGATGAACAGTGATTCGCTTCTGACAGCCTCCTCCCCCAGGCCCGCGGACGACACCGAGGTGCTGTCTCGAAGGTTACCTGGCCAAGGGGAGACAGTTCCGGAGACGCACCCAGGCGAAATCCCAGTCGCCGGGCACATGGGGGGAAGGCCCCCATGGACTCCGATAATGGGGCCGCAGCCAGTTTGGCCCCCAGCCAAATACGGCTCCAGAACCCCAAGTGGTTCCAAACTCAGGCAGGCAACCTCTCCCTAAGGGGGCGAGCTGCCTATACCGATGACCTCTGTCCATCCAGAGGCACCGACAACTTGCTAGAAGCGCTTCGCAGCGCTTCCATTGATGAAGAACACCATACCATTATGAGTACGGTGATTGAGAAGGTCCGGTCCGCCAAAAGTGGATTGACCGAAGCCTGCACTAGCCTCCTAACAGGCTTTCAGGTAAGTAATAAAATTGTGAGAAAATATCATGATATAGACAGTAGCCCCTGATGCTTTGTTTGGTGTTCGTAAAGAAAAGCTGAATAGAGGATCAAATAGTGCTCACAGGAGTCTAACAAAAGATGTCTATGTGAATAAGCAGGCGTCGCTGCTGGCCGCTACCACTCGTACTGCGGAGGTCTCTGGACTAAAGCTGGACCTGGAGCAGACCAAGGGAGAGCTCGGCCTCGTGAAGAGGCAGCTCGAGGAAAGTCAAGGTATGCAATGCCCCATCTGTGAACTTATAAAGGATAAATTGTTTCGGCTGATAGAGGCGTCATGACCTTTGATAGGGGCCATGACCGAAGTGGCGGCCCTGAAGAAGGCGCTGACCGAGGCCGAAGACAAAGAGGCCAAGGAACGCGCCGAGCGCGAGAAGCAAGAGGCCCGGGTCAACAAGGTCCAGCAAGAACTCCAGGATTTCGTCCAGAAATACGAGTCCTTGGAGCGTGACTCTAAGACTCAAGAGTCCGAGCTTGCTAAGGCCCTCCAGAGCGTGCAAGACACCAAAACAGAAGCCCAGAAGGCACTCTAGGAGATTCAAGCAGCCAAGAAGATTGCGGCGGGTAAGGCATTCATTCTGCAAAGCAAGCATGTGAAGGAGACTTTCTTTTTACTTACCCGAATTTGGAGCTCTCCAGGAGCGTTCACAGATCTACCGCACAACATATCTGATGCCGCAGAGTTCTACCGAGCCGAAGAAGGGAGCTCGACGGAGAAGTTTGTTCCGGTCTCAGTATCTTGGGATAGAACATCCGATGCCCTTGAGCGACCAGCTGAAGCAACTGGTCGAGCTGCACAAGGCAGCCGAACTGGCCATGAAGGACCTCATAGTCCGGCTGTGGCCTGCCGAGCCTATGCTCGGGAGCTACTTCGGTCTCGTGAAGCGGCTTGTGAGTGCCTGCCCGTGGCTTGAAGTCATAAAGCGGTCAGTTTGCATTGAAGGTGCGCGCATGGCCTTCGCCCGCGCAAAAGTGCACTGGGCGAAGATGGATGCCGAAAAGCTGATGACCAAAGGGCCACCAAAGGGCAGGGAGCACCGTCGGCCCGAAAATAACTATGACAGTGTCCTGAAGGGCTCCCGCCTTGTGGCGGAGCAATGTGCTAAGGATGTAATCTTTGAGTGAATGCACTCATGTTATCCTGTAATATGAAACAAGTTCCTTTGCGCAATATAATACTTGTTGATTTACAATTTTACCTCTTGTGCGGCCGTTTACAAAATCTGAGAGTTGGCCAGTCGTTGGCTTATGCCCCCGTGTAACTAGTACCGGGGTGTTCGGGATAAATCTAAACACTCTTTATCCAAATTTTTGATCCATTAAGGAGGTGTTTAGAGCAACGAACAAGGCAATCGGACTATACCGCTTTATCACCCTCACTTAGCCATAGAAGTTCTATAATTTTAAATTTTGGCATAGCCCCTGATATTCGGAAGGCCGAACTTGGGGCGCTATACACGCCTAAATCGGACAAAGACCGATTCCTTGCCTGAAGCGGAAAAAATCTTTAAGGATTTGAAACCTCTCGAACAGCGACCAGCTCTCGTTGCATCATGACAGTCTGTTTTCGGCTTCTCTACTGAGGTGCCCGGAAGAACCGGGACACAATCGCAGTAGTTCTCCCTTTACTACCCTAGCCGATATAGCGGAGCGTAGGGTAGCAAGCACAGGAGCCGGGCAACCTAACTATTGACCCAATACATGATTCAGAGCTGATGCATATAATGCTATAAGTTCTGGGTGCCGCACTGTCAAAAGTGTTCGGACTTTCTTGCCGTGTTATGGGGTACACTGAAGCCCCTGGTGAACTGAACGTACCAGAATGTACAGGTGTGATTTCTAATAAATAAACAGTCAAGAAAGAAGAAGAAATGTAGTAATAAGCTGACGCTATACACTATTTTCCATTGTTATTTGAATGATATGTCAAGGCGTATGTATACAACTAGTGCGATAAGCAAGTAGGACTATTTGACATGCCCTAACCAAGAGCGAGCAGCATGTGGGTATGTAAAACAGGTATAGAGATCGTTATCAGAGACCACCTGGGGATTCCCTTGTACGTTAAAGCTCCTTGCCTCCTTGGCGTTTTCGTCCCGTGATGAGTCTGATAATCTGGTTATCGGAAGAGCCTCAAGAAGATAGGGACCTGAAAGCAAGAAAAAGGTCAAGGTATGCGGATTTCGGGGCGGTTGAGCCGCATTGTGGAACGCGGTTTAGCTGTGCCTCCGTCTATGCCCATGGTATTTTGAGTGCGTAATTATGTACGTGCGTCACAGATTTCACCGTTTGACTAGGACCAGGACGGAGGCCGAATTGCTAGGCGAGCTATGGGCGGGCCAGACGATCCTGTTGCAGAGTACTCCGGACTAGCTTGACGGTGTCCGGGGGCTTTATTGTCGAGCTAAGGGTCTGCCTAACGAGGTTGCTCTGTACTTCTGCTGCGAGGGCTGCAGTGTGCTCCTCCGTACGGAGGGAGCACTCTATATTTCTATTGACCGTTATAACACCGCGGGGTCCGGGCATCTTGAGCTTGAGGTAGGCATAGTGCGGAACCGCATTGAATCTAGCGAATGCAGTTCATCCTAGCAGTGCATGATAACCACTATGGAAGGGGACGATATCGAAGACAACTTCTAGTGTGATTAAGCCCGTGCAACAGGCCTCTACACCTGGTATGACACCTTTGAAGGTGGCTTTGGTGGGTTTGATCCTTGAGGGATCGATACCCATATTGCGCACTGTCTCTTGATAGAGCAGGTTCAGGCTGCTGCCACCATCCATGAGGACTTGTGTGAGGTGGAATCCGTCAATGATACGGTCAAGGACCAATGTGGCTAAGCCGCCATGACGGATACTGGTCGAATGGTCCCTGCGATCAAAGGTGATCGGACAGGAAGACCATGGGTTGAACTTTGGGGCGACTGGATCCATCGCGTAGACGTCCCTTAGTGCACGCTTCCGCTCCCGCTTGGGAATATGGGTGGCGTATATCATATTTACCATTTTCACTGGGGGGGGGGGGGAATTTCATCTGTCCCCCTGTGTTCGGCGGCCAGGGCTCCTCGTCGTCATCACTATGCGGCCCCTTTTCCTTATTGTCAGCATTCAACTTGCCGGCCTGTTTAAATACCCAACAATCTCTGTTGGTGTGGTTGGCTGGTTTATCGGGGGTGCTGTGGATTTGACATGAGCGATCGAGTATGCGGTCCAGATTGGATGGGGCCGGATTGTTTCTTTTAAATGGCTTTTTCTGTTGACCGGACTTGGAGCCACTAAATCTGGCATTGACGACCGTGTCTTCGGTGTTATCGCCATTATTGCGGCGCTTGTGTGTGTTGTGCCAGGACTTGCCGTTGCTATCTCTGGCGTCTGAAGTGCCGGGATTTCTTGATGTGCTGTTGCTACGAGATAACCAGCTGTACTCGCCCGCACAAAAGCGGGTCATGAGTGTCGTAAGTGCTGCCATGGATTTCGGCTTCTCTTGGCCAAGGTGTCGGGCAAGCCACTAATCACGGATGTTATGCTTAAAGGCCGCTAGGGCTTCGGCATCCGGACAGTCGACAATTTGGTTCTTTTTAGTTAGGAACCGAGTCCAAAATTTCCTAGCTGACTCTCCGGGCTATTGGGCTATATGACTTAAATCATCAGCGTCCGGTGGTCGCACATAAGTGCCCTGGAAGTTGTCGAGGAATGCGTCTTCCAGGTTCTCCCAACTGCCAATGGAGTTTGCCGGCGGACTATTCAGCCAATGCCGAGCTGGTCCCTTGAGCTTTAGTCGGAGGTACTTGATGGCATGTAGATCATCGTCGCGGGCCATGTGAATGTGGAGAGGGAAATCTTCAGTCAATACAGCAGGGTCTATTGTCCCATCATATGGTTCGATGTTCACGGGTTTAAACCCTTCTGGGAATTCATGCTCCATTACTTCGTCAGTGAAGCATAGGGGGTGTGCGGCGCCTCTGTGCCGGGCTACGTCGCGGCGCAGTTCGAATGAGTCTGGTCTGTTGTATTTAGCCCGAATGAATTTGTATTTGGTATATCCGGCGTGGCGGTCATCCTCACGCATTGGGGCACGCCACCGCGATCCGTAGATCGATCTGGATTGTCCTTCTTTATTTTCCAATTCGTCTCACTGGTCGTGCATGTAGCCCGGGGCTTTCGTGTTTTTATTTGTTCGGCGACGGGGTGCGGGCTGGTGTTCGGGCTGATATGCCGCTTTGTCTCAGCCACAAGGTGGTCGGTCAGCCACATCCTGCGCTAATAGTATAGGCTCTAGTGCCTCGTCCTCGAATTGAGGTAACAACCTGCGCCTCGGGGAACTTTTGGTTGGGCGCTCGAGTCCGTATTCCTCGGCTGCCAGGACTTCGGTCCATCTGTCAGTGAGCAAATCTTGATCGGCTTGAAGCTGCTGCTGTTTTTTCTTCAGGCTCTTTGTAGTGGCTATAAGCCGGCGCTTGAAGCGCTCCTGCTCGACGGGATCCTCAGGCACGATAAATTCTTCGTCGCCGAGGCTCACCTTGTCTTCGGAGAGGGGCATGTAATTGTCATCCTCCGAGTCTTCATCCATTGCCTGTTCATCAGGGCTAGCTTGCCCGTCCTCCTGTCCGGCTTGCTCGAGGCTTGGCTGGGCGGGATTGTTTTCGTCTTCGGCATCATCCGGAGTGCTATGTCTCTTGTGCCGGTATCGCTGTATTTTCTATGGCGGGCTTTAGAGCGGCGCCGCTGACGTCGGCGCTTGGGTTGCTTCTCAAGAGGATCATCCTCCGCTGCATCCTTTTGATCCTCGCCATTATTTCCTTTGGATGTGTCCAGCATATATATATATATAAGGTGGCTGTCCAGCACCCTGTGGGTGGTGGTTCCTGTTCTTCTTCAGCATCGTCGTCCATACCATCGATGTCTTCGGAGTCAAAGTCAAGCATGTTGGTTAAGTCGTCGATAGTGGCTATTAAGTGGGTGGTGGGTGGGTAACAAATTCCTTCGTCGTCCTCTTCCCACTCAAGCCGGACATAGTTCGGCCAAGAGTCTCCTGACAGGGAGAGGTATTTTAATGAGTTTAGCACGTCACCCAAGGGCGAGTGCTGAAAGATATCCGTGGAGCTAAACTCCATGACCGGCGCCCGGTCAGATCCGATGGGCACGGATGTACGCGGTACGGATCCTATGGCCGGAGACGAGTCTGAGGGTCCGATGACACGGACCTCTTTAGAAGTGAAATCTGTGTTCGGCTCTATCGCCGCTGAGTGTTCGGCCTCCGTGGCGGGGTCTATCCTCCCATCCTCGGATGGCACGATCTGCACTGGATTTAAAGCCAGGGCAGCTGCAGGTGTGATCTCCTGAACACCGTCCGACGGCAGATCTAAGTCATGCTCGTTGCGACTGTAGGGTGCACCTGTCATGGGCTTGAATCCGTTGAAGATCAAGTCTCCGCGGATGTCGGCAGTATAATTCAGGCTTCCAAACCTGACCTAATGGCCAGGGGCATAGCTATCGATCTCCTCCAGATGGCCAAGCGAGATGGCCCGCAGTGCGAAACCGCCGAATACGAAGATCTGTCCGGGGAGGAAAACCTCACCCTGGACCGCATCGTCGTAGATGATCGAGGGGGCCATCAAACCTTATGGTGACGATACAGTGGAACTCTCAACGAAAGCACCAATGTCGGTGTCAAAACCGGCGGATCTCGGGTAGGCGGGGACACGATGTTTACCCAGGTTCGGGCCCTCTCTATGGAGGTAATACCCTACTTCCTGCTTGATTGATCTTGATGATATGAGTATTGCAAGAGTTGATCTACCACGAGATCGTAGAGGCTAAAACCTAGAAGCTAGCCTACGATTATGATTGTTCTTGTCCTACGGACTAAACCCTCCAGTTTATATAGACATCGGAGGAGGCTAGGGTTACACAGAGTCGGTTACAGAGAAGGAAATCTACATATCCGAATTGCCAAGCTTGCCTTCAACGCAAAGGAGAGTCCCACCCAGACACGGATGAAGTCTTCAATCTTGTCTCTTTATAGTCCAACAGTCCGGCATAAGTATATAGTCCAGCTGTCCGAGGACCCCCTAATCCAGGTCTCCCTCAAGCAGAACGACGACGAAGTGGAACTCCAAAGCACAGGGACACCAATGTGGACACGATCTAGACACGGGAAGCACTCCAATCCGGTGAGACTTTCCTGAAATCTGGCATGACACACCAGGTCAGTACATTGAATGTACTTGCAAGCTCATGACAAGTAAAGGTATAATGACAATCAATAATATGACAATTAAGCAGGTTTAATGCAAAACCATTGACATCTATTATTACAAAGCATCAACATACTACTCATGTAGTGAACATGCTCATGCATCGAGTCCCTCGTACTCACTTACCAAACGGGTTACCTCGTAACCAATATCATCAAACGGTGATCACTCTTGGATCACGAACAGAACCAACTCTTTGGCTTCCGCAACAACAACCATCTTAAGGTCTCAACAATCTCATCGCAACCAGTGCCATAGTATATCTTTAGTGTGCAAGATTAACTTATTTATGTTGACCCATGGTGTGACCTACTTATGAGCTGTGTTCGTAATCGAGGACGCGACTATTGATAGATTAATAAACACTCTGCAGATGTTAGTACACTGTACCCAGACTACAGAACCCATGGCCTCGCTCTCCCATTCGGGGGGACCAACGGCATTCCGATAGAACCTTCCCATTGCCATGACACTCTCCTGGCCACTCCGACCAACTCCCCTCTGGGCCAAGTCATGGGTGGCCCCGATGTCTACCAAAGACATCCAACGGCCACCATCGTGGCAAAACAAACAACGGTCCCAGGGGACAAGGTACCATAACAACAACGGGCACACAAGGTGATGTCTACTTATTAGGCCAGGGTGCCGCACGCCCATAACCTTACCTCGTTGGATGCACCAACCAGAGGCATGAAAACGGACCGAATAACGGCCTTCCCATAAAGGAAAATGTGGTTGCACTGGGAAGCTCGATTCAGTGGTGCCATGACCCGATCAACATTATGTTCAAGTTGAATTAACATCAGGTTTAATTTAAAATGAAATAGCCTCGTGTCATGATGTCTACTATGCAACCTTCTTCTTGTTGACGTTGTTGGGCCTCCATGTGTAGAGGTTTGTAGGACAGTAGCAAATTTCCCTCAAGTGGATGACCTAAGGTTTATCAATCCGTGGGAGGCGTAGGATGAAGATGGTCTCTCTTAAACAACCCTGCAACCAAATAACAAAGAGTCTCTTGTGTCCCCAACACACCCAACACAATGGTAAATTTTATAGGTGCACTAGTTCGGCGAAGAGATGGTGATACGAGTGCAATATGGATGGTAGATATAGGTTTTTGTAATCTGAAAATATAAAAACAGCAAGGTAGCAAGCAGTAAAAGTGAGCGAAAATGGTATTGCAATGCTTCGAAAAAACGCCTAGGGTTCATACTTTCACTAGCGCAAGTTTTCTCTACAATAATAACATAATTGGATCATATAACTATCCATCAACATGCAACAAAGAGTCACTCCAAAGTCACTAATAGCGGAGAACAAACGAAGAGATTATGGTAGGGTACAGAACCACCTCAAAGTTATTCTTTTCTATCAATCCATTGGGCTATTCCTATAAGTGTCACAAACAACCCTAGAGATCGTAGTAAAATAACACCTATTGGGGGTTTGATTATATGATATGCATCACACAATCTCAGATTCATCTATTCAAACCAACACAAAGTACTTCCAAGAGTGCCCCAAAGTTTCTACCGGAGAGTCAAGACGAAAACGTGTGCCAACCCCTATGCATAGATTCCCAAGGCCACAGAACCCGCAAGTTGATCGCCAAAACATACACCAAGTGAATAAATAGAATACCTCATTGTCACCACAGGTATCCCACGCAAGACATACATCAAGTGTTCTCAAATCCTTAAAGTCTCAATCCGATAATATAACTTCAAAGGGAAAACTCAATCCATTACAAGAGAGTAGAGGGGGAGAAACATCATAAGATCCAACTATAGTAGCAAAGATCGCGGTACATCAAGATCATGCCAAGTCAAAAACACGAGAGAGAGAGAGAGAGAGAGATCAAATACATAGCTACTGGTACATACCCTCAGCCCCGAGGGTGAACTACTCCCTCCTCGCCATCAAGAGCGCCGGGATGATGAAGATGGTCACTGGTGATGGATCCCACCTCCGGCAGGGTCCTGATTGGTTTTTGGTGGCTACAGAGGCTTGCGGCAGCGGAACTCTCGATCTAGGTTTTTTCTGGAAGTTTGAGCACTTATAGGAGGGTTTGGCGTCGGTGTCACGTCAGGGGGCCCCACGGAGAGTCCACGAGGTAGGGGGCGCGCCCCAGGGGGGTGGGGGCGCCCTCCACCCTCATGGGGCGCATGGGACTCCCCTCCGATGTATTTTTTATATTTTCCAAAAAAATCTCCATTGATTTTCACCGCATTCTGAGAACTTTTATTTTTGCACAAAAAAACAACACCATGGTAGTTCTGCTGAAAACAGTGTCAGTCCAGCTTAGTTCCAACCAAATTATACCAAAATCATGTAAAAATATTATAAACATGGCATGAATACATAAGAAAATTATAGATACATTGGAGACGTATCAAGCATCCCCAAGGTTAATTCCTGCTCGTCCTCGAGTAGGTAAACGATAAAAACAGAATTTTTGATGTGGAATGCTACCTAACATATTTATCAATGTAATCTTCTTTACTGTGGCAGGAATATTCCGATCCATAAGATTCAAAACAAAAGTTTAATATTGACATAAAAACAATAATACTTCAACCATACTAACAAAGCAAGCATGTCTTCTCAAAATAACATGGCCAAAGAAAGTTATCCCTACAAAATCATATAGTCTGGCTATGCTCTATCTTCATCACACAAAATATTTAAATCAAGCCAAGCAATTGTTTCATACTTTTGATATTCTCAAACTTTTTCAATCTTCACGCAATACATGAGCGTGAGCCATGGAAAAAGCACTATAAGTGGAATAGAAGGGTGGTTGTGGAGAAGAAAAAACGAGAATATAGTCTCACATCAACTAGGCGCATCAACGAGCTATGGAGATGCCCATCAATAGATATCAATGTGAGTGGTAGGGATTGCCATGCAACGTATGTACTAGAGCTATAAGTTTTATGAAAGGGCAAAAAGAAACTAAATGGGTGTGCATCCAACTCGCTTGCTCACGAAGACCTAGGGCAATTTGAGGAAGCCCATCATTGGAATATACAAGCCAAGTTCTATAATGAAAAATTCCCACTATTATATGAAAGTGACAACATAGGAGACTCTCTATCATGAAGATCATGGTGCTACTTCGAAGCAAAAGTGTGGGAAAAGGATAGTAGAATTGCCCCTTCTCTCCTTTTCTCTCATTTTTTTGTTTTTTTGGGGCTTCTCTTTTTTGGCCTCTTTTTTATCTTTATTTTTTGTCCGGAGTCTCATCCCGACTTGTGGGGGAATCATAGTCTCCATCATCCTTTTCTCACTGGGACAATGCTCTAATAATGAAGATCACCACACTTTTATTTACTTACAACTTGATACTTAGTACAAAATATGACTCTATATGAATGCCTCCGGCAGCATACCAGGATGTGCAATGAATCAAGAGTAACATGTATGAAAGAATTATGAAAGGTGGCTTTGCCACAAATACGATGTCAACTACATGATCATGCAAAGGAATATGACAATGATGAAGCATGTCATAATAAACGGAACGGTGCAAAGTTGCATGGCAATATATCTCAGAATGGCTATGGAAATGCCATAATAGGTAGGTATGGTGGCTGTTTTGAGGAAGGTATATGGTGGGTGTATGGTACCGGCGAAAGTTGCGCGGTACTAGAGAGGCTAGCAAAGGTGGAAGGGTGAGAGTGTGTATAATCCATGGACTCAACATTAGTCATAAAGAACTCACATACTTATTGCAAAAATCTATTAGTTATCGAAACGAAGTACTACGTGCATGCTCCTAGGGGGATAGATTGGTAGGAAAATACCATCGCTCGTCCCCGACCGCCACTCATAAGGAAGACAATCAATAAATAAATCATGCTCCAACTTAATCACATAACGGTTCACCATACGTGCATGCTATGGGAATCACAAACTTTAACACAAGTATCTCTCCAATTCACAACTAATCTACTATCATGACTCTAATATCACCATCTTCATATCTCAAAACAATCATAAAGAATCAAACTTCTCTTAGTACTCAATGCACTTTATATGGAAGATTTTATTATATCCCTCTTGGATGCCCATCATATTAGGACTAAATTTATAAAACAAAGCAAATTACCATGCTGTTCTAAAATACTCAAAAAATAATATAAGTGAAGCATGTCAGTTCATCTACTTCTTCAAAATAATACCACCGTCTTGCTCTAAAAGATATAAGTGAAGCACTAGAGCAAACGACAAACTACTCCGAAAGATATAAGTGAAGATCAATTAGTAGTCGAATAATTATGTAAATATGTGAATACTCTCTAACATTTAAGAATTTCAGATCTTGGGATATTATTCAAACAGCAAGCAAAACAAAATAAAATAAATTGACGCTCCAAGCAAAACACATATCATGTGGTGAATAAAAATATAGCTCCAAGTAAAGTTACCGATGAACGAAGAAGAAAGAGGGGATGCCATCCGCGGAATCCCCAAGCTTAGGCTATTGGTTGTCCTTTAATATTACCTTGGGGTGCCTTGGGCATCCCCAAGCTTAGGCTCTTTCCACTCCTTATTCCATTGTCCATCAAATCTTTACCCAAAAGTTGAAAACTTCACAACACAAAACTCAACAGAAAACTCGTAAGCTCCGTTACTATAAGAAAATAAATCACCACTTAGGTACTGATGTGAACTCATTCTAAATTCATATTGGTGTTATATCTACTTTATTCCAACTTCTCTATGGTTCATACCCTCCCATACTACTCATAGATCCATCAAAATAAGCAAACAACACATAGAAAACAGAATCTGTCAAAAGCAGAACAGTCTATAGTAATCTGTAACTCTCGAATACTTCTGTAACTCCAAAAATTCTCAAATAAATTGTTGGACCTGAGAAATTTTTCTATTAATCTTATGCAAAAAGAATCAACTTAAAAGCACTCTTCTGTTAAAAAATAAAATTATTTTCGCAAGCGCAAAGTTTCTGTTTTTTACAGCAAGATCGCATTAACTTCCACCCAAGTCTTCCCAAAGGTTCTACTTGGCACTTTATTGAAACAAAATCTATAGAACATGATTAATACATTATATTAATCATGTTGACACACAAAAATAGTAGGGGTAAATATTGGGTTGTATCCCAACAAGCGCTTTTCTTTAATGCCTTTTTAGCTAGGCATGATGATTTCAATGATGCTCACATAAAAGATAAGAATTGAAACATAAAGAGAGCATCATGAAGCATATGACTAACACATTTAAGTCTAACCCACTTCCTATGCATAGGGATTTTGTGAGAAAACAACTTATGGGAACAAGAATCAACTAGCATAGGAAAGCAAAACAAACTTCAAGATTTTCAACACATAGAGAGGAAACTTGATATTATTGCAATTCCTACAAGCATATACTCCTCCCTCATAATAATTTTTAGTAGCATCATGAATGAATTCTACAATATAACTATCACATAAAGCATTCTTTTCATGAGCCACAAGCATATAAATTTCACTACTCTCCACATAAGCAAATTTCTTCTCGTGAATAGTAGTGGGAGCAAACTCAACAAAATAAATACCATGTGAGGCATAATCCAATTGAAAATTAAAATCATGATGACAAGTTTCATGGTTATCATTATTATTTATAGCATACATGTCATCACAATAATCATCATAAATAGTAACTTTGTTCTCATAATCAATTGGAACCTCTTCCGAAATAGTGGATTCATCACTAAATAAAGTCATGACCTCTCCAAACCCACTTTCATAATTATCACAATAAGATTCAACACCCTCTAAAATAGTGGGATCATTACTTCCTAAAGTTGACACTTTTCCAAACCCACTTTCGTCAATATAATCATCATACATAGGAGGCATGCTTTCATCATAATAAATTTGCTCATCAAAACTTGGGGGACAAATAATATCATCTTCATCAAACATAGCATCCCCAAGCTTGGGGCTTTGCATATCATTAGCATCATGGATATTCAAGGAATTCATACTAACAACAATGCAATCATGCTCATCATTCAAAATTTTAGTGCCAAACATTTTATAGACTTCTTCTTCTAGCATTTGAGCACAATTTTCCTTTCCATCATTTTCATGAAAGACATTAAAAAGATGAAGCATATGAGGCAACCTCAATTCCATATTTTTGTAGTTTTCTTTTATAGACTAAACTAGTGATAAAACAAGAAACTAAAAGATTCGATTGCAAGATCTAAAGATATACCCTCAAGCACTAACCTCCCCGGCAACGGCGCCAGAAAAGAGCTTGATGTCTACTACACAACCTTCTTCTTGTAGACAATGTTGGGCCTCCAAGTGCAAAGGTTTGTAGGACAATAGCAAATTTCCCTCAAGTGGATGACCTAAGGTTTATCAATCCGTGGGAGGCGTAGGACGAAGATGGTCTCTCTCAAACAACCCTGCAACCAAATAACAAAGAGTCTCTTGTGTCCCCAACACACCCAATACAATGGTAAATTTTATAGGTGCACTAGTTCTACGAAGAGATGGTGATACGAGTGCAATATGGATGGTAGATATAAGTTTTTGTAATCTGAAAATATAAAAACAGCAAGTTAGCAAGTAGTAAAAGTGAGCGAAAACGGTATTGCAATGCTTCGAAACAACGCCTAGGGTTCATACTTTCACTAGCACAAGTTCTCTCAACAATAATAACATAATTGGATCATATAACTATCCCACGCAAGACATACATCAAGTGTTCTCCAATCCTTAAAGTCTTAGTCCCTTAAGATAACTTCAAACTGAAAACTCAATCCATTACAAGAGAGTAGAGGGGGAGAAACATCATAAGATCAAACTATAGTAGAAAAGCTCACGGTACATCAAGATCATGCCAAATCAAGAGCACGAGAGAGATAGAGAGAGATCAAACACATAGGTACTGGTACATACCCTCAGCCCCGAGGGTGAACTACTCCCTCCTCGCCATGGAGAGCGCCGGGATGATGAAGATGGCCACCGGTGATGGATCCCCCCTCCGGCAAGGTGTCGGAACAAGGTCCCGATTGGTTTTTGGTGGTACAGAGGCTTGCGGCGGCGGAACTCCCGATCTAGGTTTCTTTCTGGAAGTTTGGGGATTTATAGGAGGGTTTGACGTCGGTCTCACGTTAGGGGGCCCCACAGAGAGTCCATGATGCAGGGGAGCGCGCCCCAGGGGGGTGGGGGCCCTCCACCCGCATGGGGCCCATGGGACTCTCGTCCGGTAACTTTAGTTCCAGTATTTTTTATATTTTCCAAAAAAAATCTCCATTGATTTTCAGCGCATTCTGAGAACTTTTATTTCTGCCCAAAAAACAACACCACAGTAGTTATGCTGAAAACAGCGTCAGTACGGGTTAGTTCTAACCAAATCATAGCAAAATCATGTAAAAATATTATAAACATGGCATGGATACATCAAAATTATAGATACGTTGGAGACGTATCAAGTCATAGTATGCCATGATCATGCAACTATATCCGATATGCACCATATCGACATAGCACCAAAGTAAACAGATCAACATCATGGAATCATGCTACTTGCACAACTCATCACTTCTGGAATCATGATACTTGCACTACTCGTGACTTTTACTCACTGGTTTCAACTACACTGGTTTTCTACCTCATCATATTTAGTTATATCATTATCATATTAAAGTCAATAACTCATATATGAAAATAATACTGGTCATATCCGAATCATAACCATATCATCACCATACTATCAAACATACTTCTACTGCCTCATACTAGTTCATGCATCCAAACACTGCTGTAAACTAAGTAATTCAAGCATGAAAAGTAAACTAGCATATTGATTATTTATATAAATGATTAAATGCATAAAAATAACTCATATTCAAGTTGGAAAATCATAAACATGGAAATGATACCATGCAAATGCTTGTGGTGGCTTGCCTTAGCACCGAGGAGGGTCACACTCCTCATGGTTCCCTTCAAGGCAAGTTTCCTCCTCTGAAAACAATTAAAACCACAAAAATAAAATGTCAAGAACAATTCTGAAAATCACCAGAAATTCTAGACAGTAGAGAAAAATCTCAACTTTTTTGTGCTGCTAGAGAATTCCAAGACAAACACAATGCAAAAAAGAATCAATTCATTTGGACTTATGGTTTAAAAGTTGTCGCTGGTCAAAGTTCTGGTCAATATTTGAATTAAAATCAAATAAAAGAAAAACAGAGTGGGGTGACGTCGAATGCGTATTTCAGCGGGGCGCCACCACTTATACCGCTTTGGGCGCAGCTCAGAGGCTAACAGTGGGCCCTCACTGTCAGGTTTAGAGAGAGGGAGGGAGAAACAGAGGAGAGGCGGTGATGCGCCAGTGTTTCTCTGGCGAGGAGAGGTCGGCCGCCGCTGTGGATTGAGGGGGTGTATGCGCAAGACCTCAAGGAGTCTGTACATACCCAAAATGTGGCTAGGGATGGACGGATGGGCTCATAATCTTCTTCTCCAGTGGCGGCCGCGGTCGGTGTTCATCGGAGAGGAAGAAGACAATGTGATGCGGTGACTCCATGGGCTCCAACTGCACCAGCACGCACCAGAGGATCACCGGGGACACGCCGGAGAAGCTGGTTGAGCTCGAGAGGCTCTGGAGAGGTGGGGAACAGTGGAGTGGATCGCCGGCGAACTTCGGTTAGGAACTGCAGACAGAGGCCTGCCCGGCCGGTTTGCGGATATCTATGGGGTCGTGGCAAGTGTGGGAGTGAGAGGCGATGCTCGGAGAGGCTAGGGAGGGGTCCTATATATAAGCGAGCGAGGAGGGGGCTCGGGGCTTTGCCGGAGTTCTCTGGAGACGGCACCCGATGACGAACGGCGTCAGTGAGAGGGGGAGAAACACCCATGGCTCACGCGGCCACTGTGGGCGAGCGAGGACGAGCACAGGAGGCGTGTGGTGACAAGAGCAGGGGCACGAGCACGCTGTACGCTTGGCCGCGTCGTGCCCGTCCTTGTTGCGGCGAGCTCCAGCGTCGGCGAGCGCCAGGGTAGAGTTAAGTGCATCAACACGGTGATTGTGCGAGGTTTGGTAAGCACGACGAGCTGGGAAGCGAGCATGAATGAAACAGGAGCGTCGGCGGCGTCCAGAGCGAGTCGACTAGCAGGTTGGCATGGTGCACACACGTGGTCACCGTGTGAACTCTGGCATAGAGCCACGTCGTGCATTGAATTCATGTCTGGCATGTAGTCCTTGATGGTTTGGGTTGCTCCAAGTGTTTGAGTTGGCCACAGGTGAGTTGTGCGTGAGTGTATCAACTTGGCAAGTTTCTGAACAGAAACTTGTGAGGTTAACTAAGAGAGATTTACCAGGGTTTGAAGGCTAATCTTTGGAGGTTAACGGTTTCTTAGGAGGGTAATGAAGCCCTAAAATTTTCAGCTTCATTGGATCTAGGAAAAATACACTTCCTTTGTAAAGTGCATTTTCTGGCCAGAACAGAAAAGATTTTCTGTAGCAAAAATATTCCAAAGAACTATAAAGAATATTTGCATAGGGAGCTGTGGCAAGGTCCAAAGAATATTCAGGAACTTTCTCAGAATTTTATGGCCAAGAAAAATGAGGGTTGCTTTGGAGCATATGTTGCTGAAGTGAGAATTTGAGAGAGAAATGAATATTTTCATTTATGAAAAATATTCCTATGGCCATTTTGAGAAAATCCAAAGAGGAAATGATGTGTGTGAGAGAGAGGTGAGTCACTTGGGTGAAAATCAAGGACATGCCCAAGTGGTTAAGTCCAACTGAGTTGATTCAAAACCTCAAATTCAAATCAAATGGCAAAGAATTCAAGAAAAAGAAGGAGGGCAAAACCAGGGTGTCACAAACCTCCCCCACTTAGGATGAATCTCTTCCTTGAGATTCAGTTGCTTGGGAAAACAATTCTGGATAAGCTGCCCATTAAAAGCCATCTCTTTCCCATGTTGCTTCTTGCTCAGTATGATGCTCCCACTGTACCTTATAAAATTTGATTGCCTTACTGCGGATTACTCTATCGATCTCATACAATATTCGGAACAATTTCTCCTCATAGGTTAAATCCTTAGAAGGCTCTATCTCTACCATATTAGTCCTTTTCTCGGGTGGCGAGATACACCTTCTCAACTGTGAGACGTGGAACACACTGTGCACTTCTGACAATTCTGAGGGTAGTTCCAACTAATAAGCCATTGTACCAACTCTTGACATAACTAGGAACAAACCAATATACCTGGGTGCAAGCTCTCCTCAAGTCTGGAACCTTTTAACTCCTTTCATGGGGGTGACTCTGAGGTACACATATTCTCCGAGTTCAATACTGATCGGTCTGTGTTTTGAATCATAGTAGCTCTTTTGTCGGGACTTAGCCAATTGCAGTCTATCACGAATTTCTTTGATTTTCTTTTCAACCTCTATCATTAAGTCGGCCCCGAAAATGCAGCTATCTCTGGTTTAAGACCAGTTTAGTGGAGTGCGGCACTTGCGGCCATACAAACCTTCAAATGGTGACATCTTGAGGCTGGTCCGGAAACTGTTGTTGTAGGAGAACTCGGCATAAGGTAGACAATCTTCCCACTTGGGTCCTTGGGCCAAATCACATGCTCGAAGCATGTCTTCGAGTATTTGATTTACTTGCTCCGTTTGCCCATCTGCCCGAGGGTGATAGGTTGTGTTGTACTTGAGTGCGGTCCCCAAGGCTTGATGGAGACATGACCAGAATGTTGAGGTGAAGAGAGACCCGTGGCCGGAAGTGATAGTTCTTGGCACTCCATGCAAACTGACTATTCTGGACAAGTATAACTGTGCGAGTTGATCGACTCAGTAGGTGGTTCAGATGGGAATGAAGTGAGCTACCTTGGTCATCATGTCTACCACAACCCATACCGCATCATTGCCTCGGTGAGTTCTTGGTAGATCGGTGACGAAATCCATGCATACATCATCCCATTTCCATTGCGGAAGGGGCAAAGGTTGAAGAAGTCCGGCGGGTTTATGATGTTCCGCATTTACTTTGTTGCATATATCGCAGCATGCGACAAAATAGGCAATGTCCTTCTTCATTCCCTCCCACCAAAATGCCTGACGGAGTTCCTCGTACATCTTGGTACCTCCTGGATGGATCAAGTACGAAGACTCATGAGCTTTCGTCAAGATCTTCTTTCTCAGGTCTGCTAGCTCAGGTATGCAAATCCGTCCTCGAAATCTTAGAGTACCTTGCCCATCCTTAGAGAAATACTGGGTCTTGCCTTCTTCCATACGCTTGACATGGTGTTGCAGGACTGAGTCATCTTGTTGGGCCATGCTGATTTCTTCTTCGAGGGTAGGGGTGACTTCCAATATATTCGCAAGGTCAGCCTTGACAATAACCAGATTAAGCTAAGCGATCTCTTCTTGGAGTTCGAGAGGCAAGGACTCCATTAAAGCATTCAGGTTGGTGGGCTTGCGGCTGATGGCATCAACAACCACGTTGGGTTTGTCGGGATGGTAATTTATTCCACGATCATAATCCTCGACCAATTCGAGCCATCTTCGCTGTCAGAGGTTTAAGTCCGGTAGGGTGAATATATACTTGAGACTCTTGTGGTCGGTAAATATCTGACATCTTTTTCCAATGAGGTAGTGCCTCCAAATTTTTAATGCGTGCACTACTGCTGCCAACTCCAAGTCATGTGTTGGATAGTTTCCTTCATAAGGTCGTAGCTGTCGCTATTGTGTATGCTACAACCTTACCATCTTGCATGCGTACACATCCAATACCTCTCCTGGATGCGTCATAGTATACATCAAAACTGTGGTAGATGTCTGGAAGGGTTAACACAGGTGCGGATGTCAGCCTAGTCTTTAACTCATTGAAGCTTTTCTCACAATCCTCAGACCATACAAATTTCTTATCTTTCTTGAGTAGTTCTGTCATCGGCTTGGCAATCTTAGAAACGCCTTCCATTAAGCGGCAATAATACCCAACTAATCTAAGAAAACTTCGGATCTCAGTCACCATTGTGGGTGCTGTACACTCGAGCACGTCCTTCACTTTGCTTGGATCCACGGCTATGCCTTCTATTGATAGAACATGTCCCAAAAATACGACTTGTTCTAGCCAAAATTCACATTTTCTGAATTTTGCATAGAGCTGATGGTCATGGAGTCTCTGTAAGACTGATCTGAGATATTCCTTGTGCTCTTCTTCACTCTTTGAGTATATGAGGATGTCAATAATGAAGACCATCACAAATTTTTCCAAGAAGTCCATGAATACCTTATCCATCATATGCATGAAGAAGGCGGGGGCGTTGGTGAGGCCGAATGACATGACCGTATATTCGTAAAGACCGTATCGAGTGGTGAATGCGGTCTTATGAATATCTTCCTTCTTGATCTTGAGCTGGTGGTATCCGGTCCTCAAATCAATCTTGGAGAATACTTTTGCCCCATTGAGTTGATCGAACAAATCATCAATCCTGAAAAGTGGATATTTGTTCTTGATATTGACATCATTCAACTGACTGTAATCCACACACATTCGGAGACTGTCGTCTTTCTTGTCCACGAATATTGGGGTGATCCCCATGGTGAAGAGCTCGGGCGGATGTATCCTTTCTGAAGCATATCATCAAGTTGTTTCTTCAGCTCCACTAACTCAGACAATGACATATAGTAATACTTCTTGTATATAGGTGCGGTTCCGGTCACAAGATCAATTGCAAACTCAAGCTCTCGGTCTAGCGGCATTCCTGGAAATTCCTCAGGAAATACGTCTGGAAACTCACAGACCACAGGAATTAGATCCAATTCTTCCGCTACAGCTGTGAAGACCATTTCTTTTTGGGTATGCTTCTTCGAGCAAAGAACTATGTAGTCTAACTGTCCCGACTAATCAATCAGACTTCTCTAGTCGCACATTTGATGCATACTTGATTTTGAGTCAACCAGTTCATTCCCAAAATAATATCCATCTTGGAGACTCGATGAATATCAATGAAGCGAGGAAAATGACTCCCTTGATGTTAATCTCCAGATTGTGACAGGCCAGATTGCTTTTGAGCACGGATCCCGGGGATTGTACCATCATACTTTTCCCGAAAATGGAGCAAGGAAACTTGTGTTGGGCAACAAAACTCCGCGAAATAAAAGAGTGGGAAGCCCTAGAGTCAAATAAAATTGTTACAGGTATGCTATTAATAGGAAACATATCGATGATGACTTCTGGGTCCTCTTGGGCTTCGTGTGCGGAGAGGTGATGAACTTGCCCTTGGATGGTATTTTGGTTAGCGTATGGTCCCATGTGGTTGACTTGTGGCTTGAATGGAGCATTCGACTTGCCGCTTTTGGGGCACTGTCTGGCATAATGTCCGGTTTGCCCACAATTGAAACATGAATTGTTACGCTGACAATCTTAGCGCACCAGGCTGGTCACCACATTCTTGACTTGGGTAGAGGGCTTGTTAACATTATGTTGTCAACTGGTCATGTACTCGACCTGAGTCTGCTGCTAGGTATGGGGCTTCTGCACTGGCTGGCCATCCTTCTAGGGCTCAAACATGCACTTATGATCATTGTAGGCGGGCTTATTGTCATGAACAAGCTTGTGCTCTCTGTCCGTGATGAGGGCTTTGTCTACCAGAGTCTGGAAATCTGGAAAATCAAGCATACTAAGAGTGCATATGAGGTGTTGATTCAGTCCTCCAAGGAATATGTCAATCTTTCTCCCGGGCCAAGGTATGAGGGCTTTGTAGAAAAATATACCAAAGAACTATGAAATATTTTTGCACAGGGAGGTGTGGCAGGGTCCAAAGAATATTCAGGAATTTTCTCAGAATTTTATGGCCAAGAAAACTAAGGGTTGCTTTGGAGCATATGTTGCTGAAGTGATAATCAAAGCGAGAAACGCTACAGGAATCAGGAACTTTGCCGTCCGCCACAGCTGACGGCAAAGGCACACATGGCGGGCAGCAAAGACCTTTGCCGTCAGGCAGTAGATGGCAACACATCCGGCTAAATAGGCTATGGCAAGGGCCTCTTTGTCATCTGCGGGCGGACAACACAGATGAAAAGGGCTTTGCCATTCGCTGACAGACGGCAAAGAGCTTGGACGGCACATGAGGCAGTTCAGGTCCGTTAAGTGGTTAACGGCGTGCTTTGCCGTCAACTAGCGGACGGCAAAGATGCAAAGGCATTTGTCGTCTGCTGGCTGAGGGCAAATCTGCCAAATAGGCCATCCCCTAATTCCCAGGTTGCACAGGTAGCTGTCACGTGACAGCTTTGCCGTCTGCTGGCGAACGGCAAAGATCTTTGCCGTCCGCCAGCAGACGACAAAGTGTCTATATAGCCCCTGTTTTTTCTGTTTTTTCTTAAATTCGTTCAATTTTGACAGAATTTCACATATATATATACACACATTTCAAAATAATTTCAACAATCTTACCAACAATAAGTTTCCAACAACATATACATGTTTCCAACAACAAGAACATATACAAGTTTCCAACAACATTTCCATATATACAAGTTTGCAACAAGAGATATCCAACAAGTTTCCAACAACATATCCAACAAGTTTCCATAAATAAAAAGGAAGCACAAGCACAAGTAAAAGTTTGCAACAAGTTTCGATCAATGCTAGCATCCTCATCTCAAGCAAATCTGCAAATTAGGAAGGATGAAAGCTAGAAGAAGAAGAAGACTAGCTAGAAGAAAAAGAAGAAGAAGAAGAAGAAAAAGAAGGAAAATGCTAAGGTAGGTAAAAATGCCATTTTTTAGCTAAGGTAGGTAAAAATGCTAAGTGTGTAGGTCATTTTAGAGCTAAGCTAGGTAAATGAAGTAGCTAAGCTAATTATAGATCATTATTGAGCTATCCTAGGTTGTTATGCCATTTTGTACCTAAGTGAGCTAATTATGTCATAAATGAAGTAGCTCAGCTAATTATAGATCATTATTGAGCTATCCTAGGTTGTTATGCCATTTTATACCTAAGTCAGCTAATCATGTCATAAATGAAGTAGCTAAGCTTATTATAGATCATTATTGAGCTATCCTAGGTTGTTATGCCAAGTGAGCTAATTATGTCATAAATGAAGTAGCTAAGCTAATTATAGATCATTACTGAGTTATCCTCGGTTGTTATGCCATTTTGTACCTAAGTGAGCTAATTATGTCATAAATGAAGTAGCTAAGCTAATTATAGATCATTATTGAGTTATCCTAGGTTGTTATGCCATTTTGTACCTAAGTGAGCTAATTATGTCATAAATGAAGTAGCTAAGCTAATTATAGATCATTATTGAGCCATCCTAGGTTGTTATGCCATTTTGTACCTAAGTGAGCTAATTATGTCATAAATGAACTAGCTAAGATAGCTATAGAACATTATTGAGCTATCCTAGGTTGTTATGCCATTTTCCAGCTAACAAAGCATTTCTTGAGCAAAACACTTGGGAAAACTTACCATGATCCGGAAGGTGAAGGGTCAGTCAGGGTTCCGCCACCATGAGACGGAGAAGGATCGGTCGATCTTTTGTGGGAGGCGTGCTGCACGAAAGATCATTTGCAATGTTTAGTTAGCATGATGCAACTGAAATGTGAATACTAGTAACTAATGACCATTCAAATGAAACTCATCGTGTCCGCTATAGCAATCTGGGGCATCGGCCGAGGGGTCTCGCCGGTTTTCTCGCACACAGACTGCACATTTTGTTTTCACGAGTCAGTCATATGTGTTAGTGATGAAACAAACATTGCGTGCATGATTTGGCTAGTATGTGGGAGAAACTTACCACGAGGATATCGTATAGGGCTCGATGACTTGCATCGTTCCGGTTCCTCTCCGCCTCCAACAGATTAGCCGTCCTCTCCTCCATGTCCCTCACCTTCTCCTCCGCCTGCCTGGTTGCCTTCGCCACAAGCTCCTGGGCCCTAGCATCGATAGCGAGATCCACTGGCCGTGGTCGAGGCCTCATCTCGGAAAGAGACTTTGTCTGCCACTTCTTGATCTCCAGGAGACTTCTAGGACAACGTATGAGCCCATCCCCAATGGCTATGTGGCCATGTTTCCTCCCATCACCAGATAGCATCACGAGCTCAGGATCAAAAGGACTCTGGCTCGGGTTGAAGTCCTCGCCTTTCATCTCCTTCCCCTTGTCTCTGTACCTCACAAGCTTGTTGTGGGAGGAGATGTTGGTGAAGCTATCTGGATGATTGAGGTCATCCTCCAAGAATGCCTTGGCCTTCTTGTACGGGTCACTATGGGCCATGGCATAGAGGTCGTACAGTGGCGGCACCTCCTTCTTGTTGTGTCGTGCCTGAAAGAGAGGAACAGGGTAAATTAGTAATTAAAGCTAGCATGAAGAATGAAATTGCATGAATCGAACCACATACCCAGTGATCCCCATACTCAAACAGGTTGGAGCTCCCTTGATGGTGTGGCACACCTCGCATCTGGGTACGCTTGTCCTTGGCCTTGTTGTGGGCGGCTAACCATTGGGGAGAGCACCACTCATCCACCAACCTCTCCCAACAGTCCATCTTATCCGCACACCATCTTGGGGGCACCTAAGTTAGACAAAGAGAAATTTCAGCGCTACGCCTACGAATCAAATCAAGGAAACTGGTACAAGGCCTTAAGAATAGGTAACTACCGTCATGTACTTGTCCTTACTTAGATACTTGAGGCGGCACTTCTTCTTCTGCCTCCTGATGTTAGTCGAGGCGTAGTAGTCTCGGACAGCCTGGACCCGAGCCTCGTGCCGTGTGTTCTCAAATAGGCGCTTGCACTCGGCTTCGAGAACCATAGCCACGTCCGCCTCGTGTTCCTCAAGACACATGTAGAAGGTCTGCAATCAAACAAGACAACACCGATGATTAGTACAATCACTAGGTACTGTTGATTTTTAATTCTGTAAAGGAGAACTTACCCAAAACCGCCGTCTCATAATGTCGACCACCATCTCGCACACGACGCCGGCCACTATCTCCCCCGGCGGGGCCAGTGCAGCCTGGTACAACTCCCAGGTGAGTGCTAGCTGTGGAATCTCACCCTCACCGGGCAACGTGACCCACCCCGGGAAGTGGTGCCGGACTAGAGTACCAAGGACCTGATTGGGCATGCAGACACCATCTGCATGTATCCAAACCCTGCAGTATGACAAGGTCAACACATTAGATATTAATTTGAACAAACATGAAGGTAAAAGGTTAAAAGAGAGTAAATTAATGCACTTACTTCTCCCCGTTAGGCTGAATCAACCACCTTTGGTCGCTGGTCACCGGCATGGATGGTAGCTTAGTACCACCATGCTGGTAGACCTTCTTGCCCTCCTCAACCTGCTCGCTCTTGCTGTAGCTATCCTCAGATAAGGTCTCCTTGAGATCATCATCATGGTCGCTAGTCTCCGCAGTCACGTGTGACAAAGACTCTAGGACCCTAGTCTCCTGGGAGGAACACTGTGGGACCCGAGTCTCCTAGGAGGAAGACACTAGGACCCAAGGCTCGGCGACTAGAGGCTCGTCGACCCATGGCTCGGCGACCAGAGGCTCGTCGTCCCGAGGCTCGTGGACCGGAGTCCAGCACGGGTCCAGGTCAGACGGGTCCACCTGAGATAGAGCACTCTGGTGGTCCGGAGACTCAGCGGGGGGTGGTGGCGAGGATGACAGAACAACCTTCCTACCTCTGCCAGCGCCTCGTCCAACTCTACCTGCACCCCTCTTCTTCCCCCGACCTCCTCTCCCGGCCGAAGAAGAAGCGCTCGCCGAAGGTGCCGGGGGTATGTGCATTTTGTCTACCAGCGCCTTTCGAAGGTTCTGGGATGGAATAACAACACCCCTCCCATGCGCCGATGTAGGAGGCTCGGAGCGCTCTCGACCCAAGCCCACCATCTGTCAACACCTGCAATGAGAAAGAGTAAACGAAATTTATACATCATAAATATAATAGAAAAAATTAGTGTGTATCATCATCATGAACATAATAAAAAAATCGAGGTGTCGTGTCGGGGGTCGGGGTGTCGGTGGTGTCGTGTCAGGGTGATATATCGGGTTCGGGCTGCCCCTCGGCAACCCTCGACCATCGGCTACCCATGGGGGTCGGGGTGTCGTGTCGGGGGTTGAGGTGTCAGGGGTGTCGTGTCAAGGGTTGAGGGGTCGGGTGTCAGGGTGTCGTGTCGAGGGTCGAGCGGTCGGGATGTCTGGGTGTCGTGGTCGAGGGTCGAGGGTTCGGGGTG